>NW_028283517.1:0-12500 GCF_059441005.1 Hippichthys cyanospilos
CCTGGTCGCCCAACTCAGGGGAGAAGTGCTGAAATGAGGCCGAGTTGCCTGGTTCCCTAAAGCGGCCAAATATTAGGCAAAGTGCCGGTGTCCGCCCGGTTCCCCAAACGCCCCTGGTCGCCCAACTCAGGGGCAGAAGTGCTGAAATGAGGCCGACCTGCCTGGTTCCCTGGAGCGGCCAAAAAAAGAGCAAAGTGCCGGTGTCCGCCCGGTTCCCCAAACGCCCCTGGTCGCCCAACTCAGGGGAGAAGTGCTGAAATGAGGCCGAGTTGCCTGGTTCCCAAAATCGGCCAAATATTAGGCAAAGTGCCGGTGTCCGCCCGGTTCCCCAAACGCCCCTGGTCGCCCAACTCAGGGGCAGAAGTGCTGAAATGAGGCCGAGTTGCCTGGTTCCCTAAAGCGGCCAAAAAAAGAGCAAAGTGCCGGTGTCCGCCCGGTTCCCCAAACGCCCCTGGTCGCCCAACTCAGGGGAGAAGTGCTGAAATGAGGCCGAGTTGCCTGGTTCCCTAAAGCGGCCAAATATTAGGCAAAGTGCCGGTGTCCGCCCGGTTCCCCAAACGCCCCTGGTCGCCCAACTCAGGGGAGAAGTGCTGAAATGAGGCCGAGTTGCCTGGTTCCCTAAAGCGGCCAAATATTAGGCAAAGTGCCGGTGTCCGCCCGGTTCCCCAAACGCCCCTGGTCGCCCAACTCAGGGGCAGAAGTGCTGAAATGAGGCCGACCTGCCTGGTTCCCTGGAGCGGCCAAATATTAGGCAAAGTGCCGCTGTCCGCCCGGTTCCCCAAACGCCCCTGGTCGCCCAACTCAGGGCAGAAGTGCTGAAATGAGGCCGAGTGTCCTGGTTCCCTGGAGCGGCCAAATATTAGGCAAAAAGCCGGTGTCCGCCCGGTTCCCCAAACGCCCCTGGTCGCCCAACTCAGGGGCAGAAGTGCTGAAATGAGGCCGAGTTGCCTGGTTCCCTAAAGCGGCCAAAAAAAGAGCAAAGTGCCGGTGTCCGCCCGGTTCCCCAAACGCCCCTGGTCGCCCAACTCAGGGCAGAAGTGCTGAAGTCAGGCCGAGTGTCCTGGTTCCCTGGAGCGGCCAAATATTAGGCAAAAAGCCGGTGTCCGCCCGGTTCCCCAAACGCCCCTGGTCGCCCAACTCAGGGGAGAAGTGCTGAAGTCAGGCCGAGTTGCCTGGTTCCCTGGAGCGGCCAAATATTAGGCAAAGTGCCGCTGTCCGCCCGGTTCTCGGGCCGGCTGTAAAAACGACTAAGTCCAACTTCAGGCTGGGAAGTGGCAAACTGAGGCCGAGTGTCCTGGTTCCCAAAATCGGCCAAATATTAGGCAAAGTGCCGGTGTCCGCCCGGTTCCCCAAACGCCCCTGGTCGCCCAACTCAGGGGCAGAAGTGCTGAAATGAGGCCGAGTTGCCTGGTTCCCTAAAGCGGCCAAAAAAAGAGCAAAGTGCCGGTGTCCGCCCGGTTCCCCAAACGCCCCTGGTCGCCCAACTCAGGGGAGAAGTGCTGAAATGAGGCCGAGTTGCCTGGTTCCCTAAAGCGGCCAAATATTAGGCAAAGTGCCGGTGTCCGCCCGGTTCCCCAAACGCCCCTGGTCGCCCAACTCAGGGGCAGAAGTGCTGAAATGAGGCCGACCTGCCTGGTTCCCTGGAGCGGCCAAATATTAGGCAAAGTGCCGCTGTCCGCCCGGTTCCCCAAACGCCCCTGGTCGCCCAACTCAGGGCAGAAGTGCTGAAATGAGGCCGAGTGTCCTGGTTCCCTGGAGCGGCCAAATATTAGGCAAAAAGCCGGTGTCCGCCCGGTTCCCCAAACGCCCCTGGTCGCCCAACTCAGGGGCAGAAGTGCTGAAATGAGGCCGAGTTGCCTGGTTCCCTAAAGCGGCCAAAAAAAGAGCAAAGTGCCGGTGTCCGCCCGGTTCCCCAAACGCCCCTGGTCGCCCAACTCAGGGGAGAAGTGCTGAAATGAGGCCGAGTTGCCTGGTTCCCTAAAGCGGCCAAATATTAGGCAAAGTGCCGGTGTCCGCCCGGTTCCCCAAACGCCCCTGGTCGCCCAACTCAGGGGCAGAAGTGCTGAAATGAGGCCGACCTGCCTGGTTCCCTGGAGCGGCCAAAAAAAGAGCAAAGTGCCGGTGTCCGCCCGGTTCCCCAAACGCCCCTGGTCGCCCAACTCAGGGGAGAAGTGCTGAAATGAGGCCGAGTTGCCTGGTTCCCAAAATCGGCCAAATATTAGGCAAAGTGCCGGTGTCCGCCCGGTTCCCCAAACGCCCCTGGTCGCCCAACTCAGGGGCAGAAGTGCTGAAATGAGGCCGAGTTGCCTGGTTCCCTAAAGCGGCCAAAAAAAGAGCAAAGTGCCGGTGTCCGCCCGGTTCCCCAAACGCCCCTGGTCGCCCAACTCAGGGGAGAAGTGCTGAAATGAGGCCGAGTTGCCTGGTTCCCTAAAGCGGCCAAATATTAGGCAAAGTGCCGGTGTCCGCCCGGTTCCCCAAACGCCCCTGGTCGCCCAACTCAGGGGAGAAGTGCTGAAATGAGGCCGAGTTGCCTGGTTCCCTAAAGCGGCCAAATATTAGGCAAAGTGCCGGTGTCCGCCCGGTTCCCCAAACGCCCCTGGTCGCCCAACTCAGGGGCAGAAGTGCTGAAATGAGGCCGACCTGCCTGGTTCCCTGGAGCGGCCAAATATTAGGCAAAGTGCCGCTGTCCGCCCGG
Source organism: Hippichthys cyanospilos (assembly GCF_059441005.1). Taxonomy (NCBI): domain Eukaryota; kingdom Metazoa; phylum Chordata; class Actinopteri; order Syngnathiformes; family Syngnathidae; genus Hippichthys; species Hippichthys cyanospilos. The sequence goes on from NW_028283517.1 coordinate 2,696, forward strand.
TTCCCCAAACGCCCCTGGTCGCCCAACTCAGGGCAGAAGTGCTGAAATGAGGCCGAGTGTCCTGGTTCCCTGGAGCGGCCAAATATTAGGCAAAAAGCCGGTGTCCGCCCGGTTCCCCAAACGCCCCTGGTCGCCCAACTCAGGGGCAGAAGTGCTGAAATGAGGCCGAGTTGCCTGGTTCCCTAAAGCGGCCAAAAAAAGAGCAAAGTGCCGGTGTCCGCCCGGTTCCCCAAACGCCCCTGGTCGCCCAACTCAGGGGAGAAGTGCTGAAATGAGGCCGAGTTGCCTGGTTCCCTAAAGCGGCCAAATATTAGGCAAAGTGCCGGTGTCCGCCCGGTTCCCCAAACGCCCCTGGTCGCCCAACTCAGGGGCAGAAGTGCTGAAATGAGGCCGACCTGCCTGGTTCCCTGGAGCGGCCAAAAAAAGAGCAAAGTGCCGGTGTCCGCCCGGTTCCCCAAACGCCCCTGGTCGCCCAACTCAGGGGAGAAGTGCTGAAATGAGGCCGAGTTGCCTGGTTCCCAAAATCGGCCAAATATTAGGCAAAGTGCCGGTGTCCGCCCGGTTCCCCAAACGCCCCTGGTCGCCCAACTCAGGGGCAGAAGTGCTGAAATGAGGCCGAGTTGCCTGGTTCCCTAAAGCGGCCAAAAAAAGAGCAAAGTGCCGGTGTCCGCCCGGTTCCCCAAACGCCCCTGGTCGCCCAACTCAGGGGAGAAGTGCTGAAATGAGGCCGAGTTGCCTGGTTCCCTAAAGCGGCCAAATATTAGGCAAAGTGCCGGTGTCCGCCCGGTTCCCCAAACGCCCCTGGTCGCCCAACTCAGGGGAGAAGTGCTGAAATGAGGCCGAGTTGCCTGGTTCCCTAAAGCGGCCAAATATTAGGCAAAGTGCCGGTGTCCGCCCGGTTCCCCAAACGCCCCTGGTCGCCCAACTCAGGGGCAGAAGTGCTGAAATGAGGCCGACCTGCCTGGTTCCCTGGAGCGGCCAAATATTAGGCAAAGTGCCGCTGTCCGCCCGGTTCCCCAAACGCCCCTGGTCGCCCAACTCAGGGCAGAAGTGCTGAAATGAGGCCGAGTGTCCTGGTTCCCTGGAGCGGCCAAATATTAGGCAAAAAGCCGGTGTCCGCCCGGTTCCCCAAACGCCCCTGGTCGCCCAACTCAGGGGCAGAAGTGCTGAAATGAGGCCGAGTTGCCTGGTTCCCTAAAGCGGCCAAAAAAAGAGCAAAGTGCCGGTGTCCGCCCGGTTCCCCAAACGCCCCTGGTCGCCCAACTCAGGGGAGAAGTGCTGAAATGAGGCCGAGTTGCCTGGTTCCCTAAAGCGGCCAAATATTAGGCAAAGTGCCGGTGTCCGCCCGGTTCCCCAAACGCCCCTGGTCGCCCAACTCAGGGGCAGAAGTGCTGAAATGAGGCCGACCTGCCTGGTTCCCTGGAGCGGCCAAAAAAAGAGCAAAGTGCCGGTGTCCGCCCGGTTCCCCAAACGCCCCTGGTCGCCCAACTCAGGGGAGAAGTGCTGAAATGAGGCCGAGTTGCCTGGTTCCCAAAATCGGCCAAATATTAGGCAAAGTGCCGGTGTCCGCCCGGTTCCCCAAACGCCCCTGGTCGCCCAACTCAGGGGCAGAAGTGCTGAAATGAGGCCGAGTTGCCTGGTTCCCTAAAGCGGCCAAAAAAAGAGCAAAGTGCCGGTGTCCGCCCGGTTCCCCAAACGCCCCTGGTCGCCCAACTCAGGGGAGAAGTGCTGAAATGAGGCCGAGTTGCCTGGTTCCCTAAAGCGGCCAAATATTAGGCAAAGTGCCGGTGTCCGCCCGGTTCCCCAAACGCCCCTGGTCGCCCAACTCAGGGGAGAAGTGCTGAAATGAGGCCGAGTTGCCTGGTTCCCTAAAGCGGCCAAATATTAGGCAAAGTGCCGGTGTCCGCCCGGTTCCCCAAACGCCCCTGGTCGCCCAACTCAGGGGAGAAGTGCTGAAGTCAGGCCGAGTTGCCTGGTTCCCTGGAGCGGCCAAATATTAGGCAAAGTGCCGCTGTCCGCCCGGTTCCCCAAACGCCCCTGGTCGCCCAACTCAGGGGCAGAAGTGCTGAAATGAGGCCGAGTTGCCTGGTTCCCTAAAGCGGCCAAAAAAAGAGCAAAGTGCCGGTGTCCGCCCGGTTCCCCAAACGCCCCTGGTCGCCCAACTCAGGGGCAGAAGTGCAGGAATGAGGCCGACCTGCCTGGTTCCCCGGAGCGGCCAAATATTAGGCAAAGTGCCGCTGTCCGCCCGGTTCCCCAAACGCCCCTGGTCGCCCAACTCAGGGGCAGAAGTGCAGGAATGAGGCCGACCTGCCTGGTTCCCTGGAGCGGCTAAAAATTAGGCAAAGTGCCGGTGTCAAACGCCCCTGGTCGCCCAGCCCAAAAAATGACAAAGTCCCACAAACGCCCCTGGTCGCCCAAACACTAAACGCCCCTGGTCGCCCAGCCGAAAAAATGACTAAGTGCCAACAGCGCCCCTGGTCGCCCAAACACTCAACGCCCCTGGTCGCCCAGCCGAAAAAATGACTAAGTGCCAACGGCGCCCCTGGTCGCCCAGCCGAAAAAATGACTAAGTGCCAACAGCGCCCCTGGTCGCCCAAACACTCAACGCCCCTGGTCGCCCAGCCGAAAAAAATGACTAAGTGCCAACAGCGCCCCTGGTCGCCCAGCCTTAAAAATGACTAAGTGCTAACAGCGCCCCTGGTCGCCCAGCCTTAAAAAATGACAAAGTCACACTTCAGGCCGAATTGTGCTGAAGTGAGGCCGACCTGCCTGGTTCCCTGGAGCGGCCAAATATTAGGCAAAGTGCCGCTGTCCGCCCGGTTCCCCAAACGCCCCTGGTCGCCCAACTCAGGGGCAGAAGTGCTGAAGTGAGGCCGACCTGCCTGGTTCCCAAAATCGGCCAAATATTAGGCAAAGTGCCGGTGTCCGCCCGGTTCCCCAAACGCCCCTGGTCGCCCAACTCAGGGGAGAAGTGCTGAAATGAGGCCGAGTTGCCTGGTTCCCTGGAGCGGCCAAATATTAGGCAAAGTGCCGCTGTCCGCCCGGTTCCCCAAACGCCCCTGGTCGCCCAACTCAGGGGCAGAAGTGCTGAAATGAGGCCGAGTTGCCTGGTTCCCTGGAGCGGCCAAATATTAGGCAAAGTGCCGGTGTCCGCCCGGTTCCTTAAACGCCCCTGGTCGCCCAACTGACCGGCAGAAGTGCTGAAATGAGGCCGACCTGCCTGGTTCCCTGGAGCGGCCAAATATTAGGCAAAGTGCCGCTGTCCGCCCGGTTCCCCAAACGCCCCTGGTCGCCCAACTCAGGGGCAGAAGTGCTGAAATGAGGCCGAGTTGCCTGGTTCCCTAAAGCGGCCAAATATTAGGCAAAGTGCCGGTGTCCGCCCGGTTCCCCAAACGCCCCTGGTCGCCCAACTCAGGGGCAGAAGTGCAGGAATGAGGCCGACCTGCCTGGTTCCCCGGAGCGGCCAAATATTAGGCAAAGTGCCGGTGTCAAACGCCCCTGGTCGCCCAGCCCAAAAAATGACAAAGTCCCACAAACGCCCCTGGTCGCCCAGCCGAAAAAATGACTAAGTGCCAACGGCGCCCCTGGTCGCCCAGCCGAAAAAATGACTAAGTGCCAACAGCGCCCCTGGTCGCCCAAACACTCAACGCCCCTGGTCGCCCAGCCGAAAAAATGACAAAGTGCCAACGGCGCCCCTGGTCGCCCAGCCGAAAAAATGACTAAGTGCCAACAGCGCCCCTGGTCGCCCAAACACTAAACGCCCCTGGTCGCCCAGCCGAAAAAATGACTAAGTGCCAACGGCGCCCCTGGTCGCCCAGGATTAAAAAATGACAAAGTCACACTTCAGGCCGACTTGTGCTGAGCAGAGGCCGGCGCTCCTGGTTCCCTGGAGCGGCCAAATTAAAGGCAATGTCCCGGTGTCATCCCGGTCCCTCAAACGCCCCTGGTCGCCCAGGATTAAAATATGACAAAGTCCCACTTCAGGCCGACTTGTGCTGAGCAGAGGCCGGCGTTCCTGGTTCCCTGGAGCGGCCAAATTAAAGGCAAAGTGCCGGTGTCATCCCGGTCCCTCAAACGCCCCTGGTCGCCCAGGATTAAAATATGACAAAGTCCCACTTCAGGCCGACTTGTGCTGAGCAGAGGCCGGCGTTCCTGGTTCCCTGGAGCGGCCGAATTAAAGGCAAAGTCCCGGTGTCAGCCCGGTCCCACAAACGCCCCTGGTCGCCCAGCCACACGGCGCCCCTGGTCGCCCATCCACAAAAACGGCAAAGTGTCAAAAATGCCCCTGGTCGCCCAGCCAATAAACGCCCCTGGTCGCCCATTCATAAAAACGGCAAAGTGTCAAAAATGCCCCTGGTCGCCCAGCCACTAGCCGCCCCTGGTCGCCCATCCATAAAAACGGCAAAGTGTCAAAAATGCCCCTGGTCGCCCAGCAAACAAACGCCCCTGGTCGCCCATCCATAAAAACGGCAAAGTGTCAAAAATGCCCCTGGTCGCCCAGCAAACAAACGCCCCTGGTCGCCCATCCATAAAAACGGCAAAGTGTCAAAAATGCCCCTGGTCGCCCAGCAAACAAACGCCCCTGGTCGCCCATCCATAAAAACGGCAAAGTGTCAAAAATGCCCCTGGTCGCCCAGCAAACAAACGCCCCTGGTCGCCCATCCATAAAAACGGCAAAGTGTCAAAAATGCCCCTGGTCGCCCAGCAAACAAACGCCCCTGGTCGCCCATCCATAAAAACGGCAAAGTGTCAAAAATGCCCCTGGTCGCCCAGCAAACAAACGCCCCTGGTCGCCCATCCATAAAAACGGCAAAGTGTCAAAAATGCCCCTGGTCGCCCAGCAAACAAACGCCCCTGGTCGCCCATCCATAAAAACGGCAAAGTGTCAAAAATGCCCCTGGTCGCCCAGCAAACAAACGCCCCTGGTCGCCCATCCATAAAAACGGCAAAGTGTCAAAAATGCCCCTGGTCGCCCAGCAAACAAACGCCCCTGGTCGCCCATCCATAAAAACGGCAAAGTGTCAAAAATGCCCCTGGTCGCCCAGCAAACAAACGCCCCTGGTCGCCCATCCATAAAAACGGCAAAGTGTCAAAAATGCCCCTGGTCGCCCAGCAAACAAACGCCCCTGGTCGCCCATCCATAAAAACGGCAAAGTGTCAAAAATGCCCCTGGTCGCCCAGCAAACAAACGCCCCTGGTCGCCCATCCATAAAAACGGCAAAGTGTCAAAAATGCCCCTGGTCGCCCAGCAAACAAACGCCCCTGGTCGCCCATCCATAAAAACGGCAAAGTGTCAAAAATGCCCCTGGTCGCCCAGCAAACAAACGCCCCTGGTCGCCCATCCATAAAAACGGCAAAGTGTCAAAAATGCCCCTGGTCGCCCAGCAAACAAACGCCCCTGGTCGCCCATCCATAAAAACGGCAAAGTGTCAAAAATGCCCCTGGTCGCCCAGCAAACAAACGCCCCTGGTCGCCCATCCATAAAAACGGCAAAGTGTCAAAAATGCCCCTGGTCGCCCAGCAAACAAACGCCCCTGGTCGCCCATCCATAAAAACGGCAAAGTGTCAAAAATGCCCCTGGTCGCCCAGCAAACAAACGCCCCTGGTCGCCCATCCATAAAAACGGCAAAGTGTCAAAAATGCCCCTGGTCGCCCAGCAAACAAACGCCCCTGGTCGCCCATCCATAAAAACGGCAAAGTGTCAAAAATGCCCCTGGTCGCCCAGCAAACAAACGCCCCTGGTCGCCCATCCATAAAAACGGCAAAGTGTCAAAAATGCCCCTGGTCGCCCAGCAAACAAACGCCCCTGGTCGCCCATCCATAAAAACGGCAAAGTGTCAAAAATGCCCCTGGTCGCCCAGCAAACAAACGCCCCTGGTCGCCCATCCATAAAAACGGCAAAGTGTCAAAAATGCCCCTGGTCGCCCAGCAAACAAACGCCCCTGGTCGCCCATCCATAAAAACGGCAAAGTGTCAAAAATGCCCCTGGTCGCCCAGCAAACAAACGCCCCTGGTCGCCCATCCATAAAAACGGCAAAGTGTCAAAAATGCCCCTGGTCGCCCAGCAAACAAACGCCCCTGGTCGCCCATCCATAAAAACGGCAAAGTGTCAAAAATGCCCCTGGTCGCCCAGCAAACAAACGCCCCTGGTCGCCCATCCATAAAAACGGCAAAGTGTCAAAAATGCCCCTGGTCGCCCAGCAAACAAACGCCCCTGGTCGCCCATCCATAAAAACGGCAAAGTGTCAAAAATGCCCCTGGTCGCCCAGCAAACAAACGCCCCTGGTCGCCCATCCATAAAAACGGCAAAGTGTCAAAAATGCCCCTGGTCGCCCAGCAAACAAACGCCCCTGGTCGCCCATCCATAAAAACGGCAAAGTGTCAAAAATGCCCCTGGTCGCCCAGCAAACAAACGCCCCTGGTCGCCCATCCATAAAAACGGCAAAGTGTCAAAAATGCCCCTGGTCGCCCAGCAAACAAACGCCCCTGGTCGCCCATCCATAAAAACGGCAAAGTGTCAAAAATGCCCCTGGTCGCCCAGCAAACAAACGCCCCTGGTCGCCCATCCATAAAAACGGCAAAGTGTCAAAAATGCCCCTGGTCGCCCAGCAAACAAACGCCCCTGGTCGCCCATCCATAAAAACGGCAAAGTGTCAAAAATGCCCCTGGTCGCCCAGCAAACAAACGCCCCTGGTCGCCCATCCATAAAAACGGCAAAGTGTCAAAAATGCCCCTGGTCGCCCAGCAAACAAACGCCCCTGGTCGCCCATCCATAAAAACGGCAAAGTGTCAAAAATGCCCCTGGTCGCCCAGCAAACAAACGCCCCTGGTCGCCCATCCATAAAAACGGCAAAGTGTCAAAAATGCCCCTGGTCACCCAGCAAACAAACGCCCCTGGTCGCCCATCCATAAAAACGGCAAAGTGTCAAAAATGCCCCTGGTCGCCCAGCAAACAAACGCCCCTGGTCGCCCATCCATAAAAACGGCAAAGTGTCAAAAATGCCCCTGGTCGCCCAGCAAACAAACGCCCCTGGTCGCCCATCCATAAAAAATGACTAAGTGCAAACAGCGCCCCTGGTCGCCCAAACACTCAACGCCCCTGGTCGCCCAGCCGAAAAAATGACTAAGTGCCAACGGCGCCCCTGGTCGCCCAAACACTCAACGCCCCTGGTCGCCCAGCCTTAAAAATGACTAAGTGCAAACGGCGCCCCTGGTCGCCCAGCCGAAAAAATGACAAAGTGCCAACAGCGCCCCTGGTCGCCCAACCGAAAAAATGACTAAGTGCCCGCATCTTTTGCGTTGACCCCCCACCTCTACCCTCAAACCAAAAAGATGCGGAGGTTTGACCCAGATCTCCAAAACACTATCGGCACATATATAGGGAACAGCATTTTAAGAGCTTTTGGAGCCGAAAATATGACAAAGTCCCACTTTTTCGAAAATATGACAAAGTCCCACTTTTCGAAAATATGACAAAGTCCCACTTTTTCGAAAATATGGCAAAGTCCCACTTTTCTGAAAATATGACAGAGTGCCACTTTTATCACAAATGAGTGCCTGGCTCCCCGGCAATGTGAAACACGAACACGGACTGGAGAAGCGGGCGGCTTTGCCGCTCGCCGCGGCCTCGCTCCGGAAGGGGGGGGGGGCCGCTTATGAAACACGAACACGGACTGGAGAAGCGGGCGGCGTTGCCGCTCGCCGCGGCCTCGCTCCGGGTGGGGGGGGGCCGCTAATGAAACACGAACACGGACTGGAGAAGCGGGCGGCTTTGCCGCTCTTCCCGGCCTCGCTCCGAGCGGGCGGGCCGAATATTAAACACGAACACGGACCGGAGAAGCGGGCGGCTCTGCCGCTCGCCGCGGCCTTTCGGGGGGGCCGCTTATGAAACACGAACACGGACCGGAGAAGCGGTCGGCTTAGCCGCTCTTCCCGGCCTCGCTCCGAGCGGGCGGGCCGAATATTAAACACGAACACGGACCGGAGAAGCGGGCGGCCTTTTGGCTCGCCGCGGCCTTTCGGGGGGGCCGCTTATGAAACACGAACACGGACCGGAGAAGCGGTCGGCTTAGCCGCTCTTCCCGGCCTCGCTCCGAGCGGGCGGGCCGAATATTAAACACGAACACGGACCGGAGAAGCGGGCGGCCTTTTGGCTCGCCGCGGCCTTTCGGGGGGGCCGCTTATGAAACACGAACACGGACCGGAGAAGCGGTCGGCTTAGCCGCTCTTCCCGGCCTCGCTCCGAGCGGGCGGGCCGAATATTAAACACGAACACGGACCGGAGAAGCGGGCGGCCTTTTGGCTCGCCGCGGCCTTTCGGGGGGGCCGCTTATGAAACACGAACACGGACCGGAGAAGCGGTCGGCTTAGCCGCTCTCCCCGGCCTCGCTCCGAGCGGGCGGGCCGAATATTAAACACGAACACGGACCGGAGAAGCGGGCGGCCTTTTGGCTCGCCGCGGCCTTTCGGGGGGGCCGCTTATGAAACACGAACACGGACCGGAGAAGCGGTCGGCTTAGCCGCTCTCCCCGGCCTCGCTCCGAGCGGGCGGGCCGAATATTAAACACGAACACGGACCGGAGAAGCGGGCGGCCTTTTGGCTCGCCGCGGCCTTTCGGGGGGGCCGCTTATGAAACACGAACACGGACCGGAGAAGCGGTCGGCTTAGCCGCTCTCCCCGGCCTCGCTCCGAGCGGGCGGGCCGAATATTAAACACGAACACGGACCGGAGAAGCGGGCGGCCTTTTGGCTCGCCGCGGCCTTTCGGGGGGGCCGCTTATGAAACACGAACACGGACCGGAGAAGCGGTCGGCTTAGCCGCTCTCCCCGGCCTCGCTCCGAGCGGGCGGGCCGAATATTAAACACGAACACGGACCGGAGAAGCGGGCGGCCTTTTGGCTCGCCGCGGCCTCGCTCCAGGCGGGCCGCTTAACGAACACGGACCAGAGAAAGCGGGCGGCCTTTCGGCTCGCCCCGGCCTCGCTCCAAGCGGGCCGCTTAACGAACACGGACTAAAGAAAGCGGGCGGCCTTTCGGCTCGCCCCGGCCTCGCTCCAAGCGGGCCGCTTAACGAACACGGACTAAAGAAAGCGGGCGGCCTTTCGGCTCGCCCCGGCCTCGCTCCAGGCGGGCCGCTTAACGAACACGGACCGGGGCAGCGGGCGGCCCCACGCGCTCGCCGCGGCCTCGCTCCGAGCGGGCCGCGTAACGAACACGAACACGGACCGGAGAAGCGGGCGGCCTTTCGGCTCGCCCCGGCCTCGCTCCAAGCGGGCCGCTTAACGAACACAGACCAATGCACGGGGGCGGCCCTCGCGCTCGCCCCGGCCCCGCTCCAGGCGGGCGCCTTACTAACACGGACCGAAGGCCGGCGGCCGCTCCTCGCGGCCACGCACCCACACCCCCGCACCGACCGATCGGCGATTACAACCTGCCATCGGAGGGCCCCCGCCGGCGCCGCCAGGCGCTCGGGCGGACGGCTCCTCCGGCCGCGGGTCCACTCCAGCGCCGGGGACGCGGCGAGCGCGGCCTCGCGGCCCCGCCCGCCAATGCCTCGGCGCGAAACGTATCTGGCGAGACCGAGACGGCCCGAATGTCACATTTTTTTCCGACGCACGCAGAGGTCCCACATCGGAGGGCCGTCGCGCCGGCGCCGGCGCCCGTTCGCTCGGGCTGTCCGCAGCGTCCCGCGGCCGTTCCCATCCGTGGAAATCTATTTCTCAAACCAGCCGCGCGCACGGCGCGCCGTTGCGGGGGTTATCGGGAGGGGAGCATGCGCGGCCCGTCGCAGCCACCGGGCCCGCGT
>NW_028283518.1:0-2500 GCF_059441005.1 Hippichthys cyanospilos
ACCAGGGGCGGCTAGTGGCTGGGCGACCAGGGGCATTTTTGACACTTTGCCGTTTTTATGAATGGGCGACCAGGGGCGTTTATTGGCTGGGCGACCAGGGGCATTTTTGACACTTTGCCGTTTTTGTGGATGGGCGACCAGGGGCGCCGTGTGGCTGGGCGACCAGGGGCGTTTGTGGGACCGGGCTGACACCGGGACTTTGCCTTTAATTCGGCCGCTCCAGGGAACCAGGAACGCCGGCCTCTGCTCAGCACAAGTCGGCCTGAAGTGGGACTTTGTCATATTTTAATCCTGGGCGACCAGGGGCGTTTGAGGGACCGGGATGACACCGGCACTTTGCCTTTAATTTGGCCGCTCCAGGGAACCAGGAACGCCGGCCTCTGCTCAGCACAAGTCGGCCTGAAGTGGGACTTTGTCATATTTTAATCCTGGGCGACCAGGGGCGTTTGAGGGACCGGGCTGACACCGGCACTTTGCCTTTAATTTGGCCGCTCCAGGGAACCAGGAGCGCCGGCCTCTGCTCAGCACAAGTCGGCCTGAAGTGTGACTTTGTCATATTTTAATCCTGGGCGACCAGGGGCGTTTGAGGGACCGGGATGACACCGGGACATTGCCTTTAATTTGGCCGCTCCAGGGAACCAGGAGCGCCGGCCTCTGCTCAGCACAAGTCGGCCTGAAGTGTGACTTTGTCATATTTTAATCCTGGGCGACCAGGGGCGTTTGAGGGACCGGGATGACACCGGGACATTGCCTTTAATTTGGCCGCTCCAGGGAACCAGGAGCGCCGGCCTCTGCTCAGCACAAGTCGGCCTGAAGTGTGACTTTGTCATATTTTAATCCTGGGCGACCAGGGGCGTTTGAGGGACCGGGATGACACCGGGACATTGCCTTTAATTTGGCCGCTCCAGGGAACCAGGAGCGCCGGCCTCTGCTCAGCACAAGTCGGCCTGAAGTGTGACTTTGTCATTTTTTAATCCTGGGCGACCAGGGGCGCCGTTGGCACTTAGTCATTTTTTCGGCTGGGCGACCAGGGGCGTTTAGTGTTTGGGCGACCAGGGGCGCTGTTGGCACTTAGTCATTTTTTCGGCTGGGCGACCAGGGGCGCCGTTGGCACTTAGTCATTTTTTCGGCTGGGCGACCAGGGGCGTTTAGTGTTTGGGCGACCAGGGGCGCTGTTGGCACTTAGTCATTTTTTCGGCTGGGCGACCAGGGGCGTTTGTGGGACTTTGTCATTTTTTGGGCTGGGCGACCAGGGGCGTTTGTGGGACTTTGTCATTTTTTGGGCTGGGCGACCAGGGGCGTTTGACACCGGCACTTTGCCTAATTTTTAGCCGCTCCAGGGAACCAGGCAGGTCGGCCTCATTCCTGCACTTCTGCCCCTGAGTTGGGCGACCAGGGGCGTTTGGGGAACCGGGCGGACACCGGCACTTTGCTCTTTTTTTGCCCGCTTTGGGGAACCAGGCAACTCGGCCTCATTTCAGCACTTCTGCCCCTGAGTTGGGCGACCAGGGGCGTTTGGGGAACCGGGCGGACACCGGCACTTTGCCTAATATTTGGCCGATTTTGGGAACCAGGACACTCGGCCTCATTTCAGCACTTCTCCCCTGAGTTGGGCGACCAGGGGCGTTTGGGGAACCGGGCGGACAGCGGCACTTTGCCTAATATTTGGCCGCTCCAGGGAACCAGGCAGGTCGGCCTCATTTCAGCACTTCTGCCGGTCAGTTGGGCGACCAGGGGCGTTTAAGGAACCGGGCGGACACCGGCACTTTGCCTAATATTTGGCCGCTCCAGGGAACCAGGCAGGTCGGCCTGACTTCAGCACTTCTGCCGGTAAGTTGGGCGACCAGGGGCGTGTGAGGAACCGGGCGGACAGCGGCACTTTGCCTAATATTTGGCCGTTTCAGGGAACCAGGCAACTCGGCCTGACTTCAGCACTTCTCCCCTGAGTTGGGCGACCAGGGGCGTTTGGGGAACCGGGCGGACAGCGGCACTTTGCCTAATATTTGGCCGCTCCGGGGAACCAGGCAGGTCGGCCTCATTTCAGCACTTCTGCCGGTCAGTTGGGCGACCAGGGGCGTTTGGGGAACCGGGCGGACAGCGGCACTTTGCCTGATATTTGGCCGCTCCAGGGAACCAGGCAGGTCGGCCTGACTTCAGCACTTCTGCCGGTAAGTTGGGCGACCAGGGGCGTGTGAGGAACCGGGCGGACAGCGGCACTTTGCCTAATATTTGGCCGTTTCAGGGAACCAGGCAACTCGGCCTGACTTCAGCACTTCTCCCCTGAGTTGGGCGACCAGGGGCGTTTGGGGAACCGGGCGGACAGCGGCACTTTGCCTAATATTTGGCCGCTCCGGGGAACCAGGCAGGTCGGCCTCATTTCAGCACTTCTGCCGGTCAGTTGGGCGACCAGGGGCGTTTGGGGAACCGGGCGGACAGCGGCACTTTGCCTAATATTTGGCCGCTCCAGGGAACCAGGCAGGTCGGCCTCATTTCAGCACTT
>NW_028283518.1:15000-17179 GCF_059441005.1 Hippichthys cyanospilos
CCGCTCGGAGCGAGGCCGGGGAGAGCGGCTAAGCCGACCGCTTCTCCGGTCCGTGTTCGTGTTTCATAAGCGGCCCCCCCGAAAGGCCGCGGCGAGCCAAAAGGCCGCCCGCTTCTCCGGTCCGTGTTCGTGTTTAATATTCGGCCCGCCCGCTCGGAGCGAGGCCGGGGAGAGCGGCTAAGCCGACCGCTTCTCCGGTCCGTGTTCGTGTTTCATAAGCGGCCCCCCCGAAAGGCCGCGGCGAGCCAAAAGGCCGCCCGCTTCTCCGGTCCGTGTTCGTGTTTAATATTCGGCCCGCCCGCTCGGAGCGAGGCCGGGGAGAGCGGCTAAGCCGACCGCTTCTCCGGTCCGTGTTCGTGTTTCATAAGCGGCCCCCCCGAAAGGCCGCGGCGAGCCAAAAGGCCGCCCGCTTCTCCGGTCCGTGTTCGTGTTTAATATTCGGCCCGCCCGCTCGGAGCGAGGCCGGGAAGAGCGGCTAAGCCGACCGCTTCTCCGGTCCGTGTTCGTGTTTCATAAGCGGCCCCCCCGAAAGGCCGCGGCGAGCCAAAAGGCCGCCCGCTTCTCCGGTCCGTGTTCGTGTTTAATATTCGGCCCGCCCGCTCGGAGCGAGGCCGGGAAGAGCGGCTAAGCCGACCGCTTCTCCGGTCCGTGTTCGTGTTTCATAAGCGGCCCCCCCGAAAGGCCGCGGCGAGCCAAAAGGCCGCCCGCTTCTCCGGTCCGTGTTCGTGTTTAATATTCGGCCCGCCCGCTCGGAGCGAGGCCGGGAAGAGCGGCTAAGCCGACCGCTTCTCCGGTCCGTGTTCGTGTTTCATAAGCGGCCCCCCCGAAAGGCCGCGGCGAGCGGCAGAGCCGCCCGCTTCTCCGGTCCGTGTTCGTGTTTAATATTCGGCCCGCCCGCTCGGAGCGAGGCCGGGAAGAGCGGCAAAGCCGCCCGCTTCTCCAGTCCGTGTTCGTGTTTCATTAGCGGCCCCCCCCCACCCGGAGCGAGGCCGCGGCGAGCGGCAACGCCGCCCGCTTCTCCAGTCCGTGTTCGTGTTTCATAAGCGGCCCCCCCCCCCTTCCGGAGCGAGGCCGCGGCGAGCGGCAAAGCCGCCCGCTTCTCCAGTCCGTGTTCGTGTTTCACATTGCCGGGGAGCCAGGCACTCATTTGTGATAAAAGTGGCACTCTGTCATATTTTCAGAAAAGTGGGACTTTGCCATATTTTCGAAAAAGTGGGACTTTGTCATATTTTCGAAAAGTGGGACTTTGTCATATTTTCGAAAAAGTGGGACTTTGTCATATTTTCGGCTCCAAAAGCTCTTAAAATGCTGTTCCCTATATATGTGCCGATAGTGTTTTGGAGATCTGGGTCAAACCTCCGCATCTTTTTGGTTTGAGGGTAGAGGTGGGGGGTCAACGCAAAAGATGCGGGCACTTAGTCATTTTTTCGGTTGGGCGACCAGGGGCGCTGTTGGCACTTTGTCATTTTTTCGGCTGGGCGACCAGGGGCGCCGTTTGCACTTAGTCATTTTTAAGGCTGGGCGACCAGGGGCGTTGAGTGTTTGGGCGACCAGGGGCGCCGTTGGCACTTAGTCATTTTTTCGGCTGGGCGACCAGGGGCGTTGAGTGTTTGGGCGACCAGGGGCGCTGTTTGCACTTAGTCATTTTTTATGGATGGGCGACCAGGGGCGTTTGTTTGCTGGGCGACCAGGGGCATTTTTGACACTTTGCCGTTTTTATGGATGGGCGACCAGGGGCGTTTGTTTGCTGGGCGACCAGGGGCATTTTTGACACTTTGCCGTTTTTATGGATGGGCGACCAGGGGCGTTTGTTTGCTGGGTGACCAGGGGCATTTTTGACACTTTGCCGTTTTTATGGATGGGCGACCAGGGGCGTTTGTTTGCTGGGCGACCAGGGGCATTTTTGACACTTTGCCGTTTTTATGGATGGGCGACCAGGGGCGTTTGTTTGCTGGGCGACCAGGGGCATTTTTGACACTTTGCCGTTTTTATGGATGGGCGACCAGGGGCGTTTGTTTGCTGGGCGACCAGGGGCATTTTTGACACTTTGCCGTTTTTATGGATGGGCGACCAGGGGCGTTTGTTTGCTGGGCGACCAGGGGCATTTTTGACACTTTGCCGTTTTTATGGATGGGCGACCAGGGGCGTTTGTTTGCTGGGCGACCAGGGGCATTTTTGA
>NW_028283519.1:10000-17130 GCF_059441005.1 Hippichthys cyanospilos
CGTTAAGCGGCCCGCCTGGAGCGAGGCCGCGGCGAGCCAAAAGGCCGCCCGCTTCTCCGGTCCGTGTTCGTGTTTAATATTCGGCCCGCCCGCTCGGAGCGAGGCCGGGGAGAGCGGCTAAGCCGACCGCTTCTCCGGTCCGTGTTCGTGTTTCATAAGCGGCCCCCCCGAAAGGCCGCGGCGAGCCAAAAGGCCGCCCGCTTCTCCGGTCCGTGTTCGTGTTTAATATTCGGCCCGCCCGCTCGGAGCGAGGCCGGGGAGAGCGGCTAAGCCGACCGCTTCTCCGGTCCGTGTTCGTGTTTCATAAGCGGCCCCCCCGAAAGGCCGCGGCGAGCCAAAAGGCCGCCCGCTTCTCCGGTCCGTGTTCGTGTTTAATATTCGGCCCGCCCGCTCGGAGCGAGGCCGGGGAGAGCGGCTAAGCCGACCGCTTCTCCGGTCCGTGTTCGTGTTTCATAAGCGGCCCCCCCGAAAGGCCGCGGCGAGCCAAAAGGCCGCCCGCTTCTCCGGTCCGTGTTCGTGTTTAATATTCGGCCCGCCCGCTCGGAGCGAGGCCGGGGAGAGCGGCTAAGCCGACCGCTTCTCCGGTCCGTGTTCGTGTTTCATAAGCGGCCCCCCCGAAAGGCCGCGGCGAGCCAAAAGGCCGCCCGCTTCTCCGGTCCGTGTTCGTGTTTAATATTCGGCCCGCCCGCTCGGAGCGAGGCCGGGAAGAGCGGCTAAGCCGACCGCTTCTCCGGTCCGTGTTCGTGTTTCATAAGCGGCCCCCCCGAAAGGCCGCGGCGAGCCAAAAGGCCGCCCGCTTCTCCGGTCCGTGTTCGTGTTTAATATTCGGCCCGCCCGCTCGGAGCGAGGCCGGGAAGAGCGGCTAAGCCGACCGCTTCTCCGGTCCGTGTTCGTGTTTCATAAGCGGCCCCCCCGAAAGGCCGCGGCGAGCCAAAAGGCCGCCCGCTTCTCCGGTCCGTGTTCGTGTTTAATATTCGGCCCGCCCGCTCGGAGCGAGGCCGGGAAGAGCGGCTAAGCCGACCGCTTCTCCGGTCCGTGTTCGTGTTTCATAAGCGGCCCCCCCGAAAGGCCGCGGCGAGCGGCAGAGCCGCCCGCTTCTCCGGTCCGTGTTCGTGTTTAATATTCGGCCCGCCCGCTCGGAGCGAGGCCGGGAAGAGCGGCAAAGCCGCCCGCTTCTCCAGTCCGTGTTCGTGTTTCATTAGCGGCCCCCCCCCACCCGGAGCGAGGCCGCGGCGAGCGGCAACGCCGCCCGCTTCTCCAGTCCGTGTTCGTGTTTCATAAGCGGCCCCCCCCCCCTTCCGGAGCGAGGCCGCGGCGAGCGGCAAAGCCGCCCGCTTCTCCAGTCCGTGTTCGTGTTTCACATTGCCGGGGAGCCAGGCACTCATTTGTGATAAAAGTGGCACTCTGTCATATTTTCAGAAAAGTGGGACTTTGCCATATTTTCGAAAAAGTGGGACTTTGTCATATTTTCGAAAAGTGGGACTTTGTCATATTTTCGAAAAAGTGGGACTTTGTCATATTTTCGGCTCCAAAAGCTCTTAAAATGCTGTTCCCTATATATGTGCCGATAGTGTTTTGGAGATCTGGGTCAAACCTCCGCATCTTTTTGGTTTGAGGGTAGAGGTGGGGGGTCAACGCAAAAGATGCGGGCACTTAGTCATTTTTTCGGTTGGGCGACCAGGGGCGCTGTTGGCACTTTGTCATTTTTTCGGCTGGGCGACCAGGGGCGCCGTTTGCACTTAGTCATTTTTAAGGCTGGGCGACCAGGGGCGTTGAGTGTTTGGGCGACCAGGGGCGCCGTTGGCACTTAGTCATTTTTTCGGCTGGGCGACCAGGGGCGTTGAGTGTTTGGGCGACCAGGGGCGCTGTTTGCACTTAGTCATTTTTTATGGATGGGCGACCAGGGGCGTTTGTTTGCTGGGCGACCAGGGGCATTTTTGACACTTTGCCGTTTTTATGGATGGGCGACCAGGGGCGTTTGTTTGCTGGGCGACCAGGGGCATTTTTGACACTTTGCCGTTTTTATGGATGGGCGACCAGGGGCGTTTGTTTGCTGGGTGACCAGGGGCATTTTTGACACTTTGCCGTTTTTATGGATGGGCGACCAGGGGCGTTTGTTTGCTGGGCGACCAGGGGCATTTTTGACACTTTGCCGTTTTTATGGATGGGCGACCAGGGGCGTTTGTTTGCTGGGCGACCAGGGGCATTTTTGACACTTTGCCGTTTTTATGGATGGGCGACCAGGGGCGTTTGTTTGCTGGGCGACCAGGGGCATTTTTGACACTTTGCCGTTTTTATGGATGGGCGACCAGGGGCGTTTGTTTGCTGGGCGACCAGGGGCATTTTTGACACTTTGCCGTTTTTATGGATGGGCGACCAGGGGCGTTTGTTTGCTGGGCGACCAGGGGCATTTTTGACACTTTGCCGTTTTTATGGATGGGCGACCAGGGGCGTTTGTTTGCTGGGCGACCAGGGGCATTTTTGACACTTTGCCGTTTTTATGGATGGGCGACCAGGGGCGTTTGTTTGCTGGGCGACCAGGGGCATTTTTGACACTTTGCCGTTTTTATGGATGGGCGACCAGGGGCGTTTGTTTGCTGGGCGACCAGGGGCATTTTTGACACTTTGCCGTTTTTATGGATGGGCGACCAGGGGCGTTTGTTTGCTGGGCGACCAGGGGCATTTTTGACACTTTGCCGTTTTTATGGATGGGCGACCAGGGGCGTTTGTTTGCTGGGCGACCAGGGGCATTTTTGACACTTTGCCGTTTTTATGGATGGGCGACCAGGGGCGTTTGTTTGCTGGGCGACCAGGGGCATTTTTGACACTTTGCCGTTTTTATGGATGGGCGACCAGGGGCGTTTGTTTGCTGGGCGACCAGGGGCATTTTTGACACTTTGCCGTTTTTATGGATGGGCGACCAGGGGCGTTTGTTTGCTGGGCGACCAGGGGCATTTTTGACACTTTGCCGTTTTTATGGATGGGCGACCAGGGGCGTTTGTTTGCTGGGCGACCAGGGGCATTTTTGACACTTTGCCGTTTTTATGGATGGGCGACCAGGGGCGTTTGTTTGCTGGGCGACCAGGGGCATTTTTGACACTTTGCCGTTTTTATGGATGGGCGACCAGGGGCGTTTGTTTGCTGGGCGACCAGGGGCATTTTTGACACTTTGCCGTTTTTATGGATGGGCGACCAGGGGCGTTTGTTTGCTGGGCGACCAGGGGCATTTTTGACACTTTGCCGTTTTTATGGATGGGCGACCAGGGGCGTTTGTTTGCTGGGCGACCAGGGGCATTTTTGACACTTTGCCGTTTTTATGGATGGGCGACCAGGGGCGTTTGTTTGCTGGGCGACCAGGGGCATTTTTGACACTTTGCCGTTTTTATGGATGGGCGACCAGGGGCGTTTGTTTGCTGGGCGACCAGGGGCATTTTTGACACTTTGCCGTTTTTATGGATGGGCGACCAGGGGCGTTTGTTTGCTGGGCGACCAGGGGCATTTTTGACACTTTGCCGTTTTTATGGATGGGCGACCAGGGGCGTTTGTTTGCTGGGCGACCAGGGGCATTTTTGACACTTTGCCGTTTTTATGGATGGGCGACCAGGGGCGTTTGTTTGCTGGGCGACCAGGGGCATTTTTGACACTTTGCCGTTTTTATGGATGGGCGACCAGGGGCGTTTGTTTGCTGGGCGACCAGGGGCATTTTTGACACTTTGCCGTTTTTATGGATGGGCGACCAGGGGCGTTTGTTTGCTGGGCGACCAGGGGCATTTTTGACACTTTGCCGTTTTTATGGATGGGCGACCAGGGGCGTTTGTTTGCTGGGCGACCAGGGGCATTTTTGACACTTTGCCGTTTTTATGGATGGGCGACCAGGGGCGTTTGTTTGCTGGGCGACCAGGGGCATTTTTGACACTTTGCCGTTTTTATGGATGGGCGACCAGGGGCGTTTGTTTGCTGGGCGACCAGGGGCATTTTTGACACTTTGCCGTTTTTATGGATGGGCGACCAGGGGCGTTTGTTTGCTGGGTGACCAGGGGCATTTTTGACACTTTGCCGTTTTTATGGATGGGCGACCAGGGGCGTTTGTTTGCTGGGCGACCAGGGGCATTTTTGACACTTTGCCGTTTTTATGGATGGGCGACCAGGGGCGTTTGTTTGCTGGGCGACCAGGGGCATTTTTGACACTTTGCCGTTTTTATGGATGGGCGACCAGGGGCGTTTGTTTGCTGGGCGACCAGGGGCATTTTTGACACTTTGCCGTTTTTATGGATGGGCGACCAGGGGCGTTTGTTTGCTGGGCGACCAGGGGCATTTTTGACACTTTGCCGTTTTTATGGATGGGCGACCAGGGGCGTTTGTTTGCTGGGCGACCAGGGGCATTTTTGACACTTTGCCGTTTTTATGGATGGGCGACCAGGGGCGTTTGTTTGCTGGGCGACCAGGGGCATTTTTGACACTTTGCCGTTTTTATGGATGGGCGACCAGGGGCGGCTAGTGGCTGGGCGACCAGGGGCATTTTTGACACTTTGCCGTTTTTATGAATGGGCGACCAGGGGCGTTTATTGGCTGGGCGACCAGGGGCATTTTTGACACTTTGCCGTTTTTGTGGATGGGCGACCAGGGGCGCCGTGTGGCTGGGCGACCAGGGGCGTTTGTGGGACCGGGCTGACACCGGGACTTTGCCTTTAATTCGGCCGCTCCAGGGAACCAGGAACGCCGGCCTCTGCTCAGCACAAGTCGGCCTGAAGTGGGACTTTGTCATATTTTAATCCTGGGCGACCAGGGGCGTTTGAGGGACCGGGATGACACCGGCACTTTGCCTTTAATTTGGCCGCTCCAGGGAACCAGGAACGCCGGCCTCTGCTCAGCACAAGTCGGCCTGAAGTGGGACTTTGTCATATTTTAATCCTGGGCGACCAGGGGCGTTTGAGGGACCGGGATGACACCGGGACATTGCCTTTAATTTGGCCGCTCCAGGGAACCAGGAGCGCCGGCCTCTGCTCAGCACAAGTCGGCCTGAAGTGTGACTTTGTCATTTTTTAATCCTGGGCGACCAGGGGCGCCGTTGGCACTTAGTCATTTTTTCGGCTGGGCGACCAGGGGCGTTTAGTGTTTGGGCGACCAGGGGCGCTGTTGGCACTTAGTCATTTTTTCGGCTGGGCGACCAGGGGCGCCGTTGGCACTTTGTCATTTTTTCGGCTGGGCGACCAGGGGCGTTGAGTGTTTGGGCGACCAGGGGCGCTGTTGGCACTTAGTCATTTTTTCGGCTGGGCGACCAGGGGCGCCGTTGGCACTTAGTCATTTTTTCGGCTGGGCGACCAGGGGCGTTTGTGGGACTTTGTCATTTTTTGGGCTGGGCGACCAGGGGCGTTTGACACCGGCACTTTGCCTAATATTTGGCCGCTCCGGGGAACCAGGCAGGTCGGCCTCATTCCTGCACTTCTGCCCCTGAGTTGGGCGACCAGGGGCGTTTGGGGAACCGGGCGGACACCGGCACTTTGCCTAATATTTGGCCGCTTTAGGGAACCAGGCAACTCGGCCTCATTTCAGCACTTCTGCCCCTGAGTTGGGCGACCAGGGGCGTTTGGGGAACCGGGCGGACAGCGGCACTTTGCCTAATATTTGGCCGCTCCAGGGAACCAGGCAGGTCGGCCTCATTTCAGCACTTCTGCCGGTCAGTTGGGCGACCAGGGGCGTTTAAGGAACCGGGCGGACACCGGCACTTTGCCTAATATTTGGCCGCTCCAGGGAACCAGGCAACTCGGCCTCATTTCAGCACTTCTGCCCCTGAGTTGGGCGACCAGGGGCGTTTGGGGAACCGGGCGGACAGCGGCACTTTGCCTAATATTTGGCCGCTCCAGGGAACCAGGCAACTCGGCCTCATTTCAGCACTTCTCCCCTGAGTTGGGCGACCAGGGGCGTTTGGGGAACCGGGCGGACACCGGCACTTTGCCTAATATTTGGCCGATTTTGGGAACCAGGCAGGTCGGCCTCACTTCAGCACTTCTGCCCCTGAGTTGGGCGACCAGGGGCGTTTGGGGAACCGGGCGGACAGCGGCACTTTGCCTAATATTTGGCCGCTCCAGGGAACCAGGCAGGTCGGCCTCACTTCAGCACAATTCGGCCTGAAGTGTGACTTTGTCATTTTTTAAGGCTGGGCGACCAGGGGCGCTGTTAGCACTTAGTCATTTTTAAGGCTGGGCGACCAGGGGCGCTGTTGGCACTTAGTCATTTTTTTCGGCTGGGCGACCAGGGGCGTTGAGTGTTTGGGCGACCAGGGGCGCTGTTGGCACTTAGTCATTTTTTCGGCTGGGCGACCAGGGGCGCCGTTGGCACTTAGTCATTTTTTCGGCTGGGCGACCAGGGGCGTTGAGTGTTTGGGCGACCAGGGGCGCTGTTGGCACTTAGTCATTTTTTCGGCTGGGCGACCAGGGGCGTTTAGTGTTTGGGCGACCAGGGGCGTTTGTGGGACTTTGTCATTTTTTGGGCTGGGCGACCAGGGGCGTTTGACACCGGCACTTTGCCTAATTTTTAGCCGCTCCAGGGAACCAGGCAGGTCGGCCTCATTCCTGCACTTCTGCCCCTGAGTTGGGCGACCAGGGGCGTTTGGGGAACCGGGCGGACAGCGGCACTTTGCCTAATATTTGGCCGCTCCGGGGAACCAGGCAGGTCGGCCTCATTCCTGCACTTCTGCCCCTGAGTTGGGCGACCAGGGGCGTTTGGGGAACCGGGCGGACACCGGCACTTTGCTCTTTTTTTGGCCGCTTTAGGGAACCAGGCAACTCGGCCTCATTTCAGCACTTCTGCCCCTGAGTTGGGCGACCAGGGGCGTTTGGGGAACCGGGCGGACAGCGGCACTTTGCCTAATATTTGGCCGCTCCAGGGAACCAGGCAACTCGGCCTGACTTCAGCACTTCTCCCCTGAGTTGGGCGACCAGGGGCGTTTGGGGAACCGGGCGGACACCGGCACTTTGCCTAATATTTGGCCGCTTTAGGGAACCAGGCAACTCGGCCTCATTTCAGCACTTCTCCCCTGAGTTGGGCGACCAGGGGCGTTTGGGGAACCGGGCGGACACCGGCACTTTGCCTAATATTTGGCCGCTTTAGGGAACCAGGCAACTCGGCCT
>NW_028283520.1:12500-17033 GCF_059441005.1 Hippichthys cyanospilos
GCTCGGAGCGAGGCCGCGGCGAGCGCGTGGGGCCGCCCGCTGCCCCGGTCCGTGTTCGTTAAGCGGCCCGCCTGGAGCGAGGCCGGGGCGAGCCGAAAGGCCGCCCGCTTTCTTTAGTCCGTGTTCGTTAAGCGGCCCGCTTGGAGCGAGGCCGGGGCGAGCCGAAAGGCCGCCCGCTTTCTTTAGTCCGTGTTCGTTAAGCGGCCCGCTTGGAGCGAGGCCGGGGCGAGCCGAAAGGCCGCCCGCTTTCTCTGGTCCGTGTTCGTTAAGCGGCCCGCCTGGAGCGAGGCCGCGGCGAGCCAAAAGGCCGCCCGCTTCTCCGGTCCGTGTTCGTGTTTAATATTCGGCCCGCCCGCTCGGAGCGAGGCCGGGGAGAGCGGCTAAGCCGACCGCTTCTCCGGTCCGTGTTCGTGTTTCATAAGCGGCCCCCCCGAAAGGCCGCGGCGAGCCAAAAGGCCGCCCGCTTCTCCGGTCCGTGTTCGTGTTTAATATTCGGCCCGCCCGCTCGGAGCGAGGCCGGGGAGAGCGGCTAAGCCGACCGCTTCTCCGGTCCGTGTTCGTGTTTCATAAGCGGCCCCCCCGAAAGGCCGCGGCGAGCCAAAAGGCCGCCCGCTTCTCCGGTCCGTGTTCGTGTTTAATATTCGGCCCGCCCGCTCGGAGCGAGGCCGGGGAGAGCGGCTAAGCCGACCGCTTCTCCGGTCCGTGTTCGTGTTTCATAAGCGGCCCCCCCGAAAGGCCGCGGCGAGCCAAAAGGCCGCCCGCTTCTCCGGTCCGTGTTCGTGTTTAATATTCGGCCCGCCCGCTCGGAGCGAGGCCGGGGAGAGCGGCTAAGCCGACCGCTTCTCCGGTCCGTGTTCGTGTTTCATAAGCGGCCCCCCCGAAAGGCCGCGGCGAGCCAAAAGGCCGCCCGCTTCTCCGGTCCGTGTTCGTGTTTAATATTCGGCCCGCCCGCTCGGAGCGAGGCCGGGAAGAGCGGCTAAGCCGACCGCTTCTCCGGTCCGTGTTCGTGTTTCATAAGCGGCCCCCCCGAAAGGCCGCGGCGAGCCAAAAGGCCGCCCGCTTCTCCGGTCCGTGTTCGTGTTTAATATTCGGCCCGCCCGCTCGGAGCGAGGCCGGGAAGAGCGGCTAAGCCGACCGCTTCTCCGGTCCGTGTTCGTGTTTCATAAGCGGCCCCCCCGAAAGGCCGCGGCGAGCCAAAAGGCCGCCCGCTTCTCCGGTCCGTGTTCGTGTTTAATATTCGGCCCGCCCGCTCGGAGCGAGGCCGGGAAGAGCGGCTAAGCCGACCGCTTCTCCGGTCCGTGTTCGTGTTTCATAAGCGGCCCCCCCGAAAGGCCGCGGCGAGCGGCAGAGCCGCCCGCTTCTCCGGTCCGTGTTCGTGTTTAATATTCGGCCCGCCCGCTCGGAGCGAGGCCGGGAAGAGCGGCAAAGCCGCCCGCTTCTCCAGTCCGTGTTCGTGTTTCATTAGCGGCCCCCCCCCACCCGGAGCGAGGCCGCGGCGAGCGGCAACGCCGCCCGCTTCTCCAGTCCGTGTTCGTGTTTCATAAGCGGCCCCCCCCCCCTTCCGGAGCGAGGCCGCGGCGAGCGGCAAAGCCGCCCGCTTCTCCAGTCCGTGTTCGTGTTTCACATTGCCGGGGAGCCAGGCACTCATTTGTGATAAAAGTGGCACTCTGTCATATTTTCAGAAAAGTGGGACTTTGCCATATTTTCGAAAAAGTGGGACTTTGTCATATTTTCGAAAAGTGGGACTTTGTCATATTTTCGAAAAAGTGGGACTTTGTCATATTTTCGGCTCCAAAAGCTCTTAAAATGCTGTTCCCTATATATGTGCCGATAGTGTTTTGGAGATCTGGGTCAAACCTCCGCATCTTTTTGGTTTGAGGGTAGAGGTGGGGGGTCAACGCAAAAGATGCGGGCACTTAGTCATTTTTTCGGTTGGGCGACCAGGGGCGCTGTTGGCACTTTGTCATTTTTTCGGCTGGGCGACCAGGGGCGCCGTTTGCACTTAGTCATTTTTAAGGCTGGGCGACCAGGGGCGTTGAGTGTTTGGGCGACCAGGGGCGCCGTTGGCACTTAGTCATTTTTTCGGCTGGGCGACCAGGGGCGTTGAGTGTTTGGGCGACCAGGGGCGCTGTTTGCACTTAGTCATTTTTTATGGATGGGCGACCAGGGGCGTTTGTTTGCTGGGCGACCAGGGGCATTTTTGACACTTTGCCGTTTTTATGGATGGGCGACCAGGGGCGTTTGTTTGCTGGGCGACCAGGGGCATTTTTGACACTTTGCCGTTTTTATGGATGGGCGACCAGGGGCGTTTGTTTGCTGGGTGACCAGGGGCATTTTTGACACTTTGCCGTTTTTATGGATGGGCGACCAGGGGCGTTTGTTTGCTGGGCGACCAGGGGCATTTTTGACACTTTGCCGTTTTTATGGATGGGCGACCAGGGGCGTTTGTTTGCTGGGCGACCAGGGGCATTTTTGACACTTTGCCGTTTTTATGGATGGGCGACCAGGGGCGTTTGTTTGCTGGGCGACCAGGGGCATTTTTGACACTTTGCCGTTTTTATGGATGGGCGACCAGGGGCGTTTGTTTGCTGGGCGACCAGGGGCATTTTTGACACTTTGCCGTTTTTATGGATGGGCGACCAGGGGCGTTTGTTTGCTGGGCGACCAGGGGCATTTTTGACACTTTGCCGTTTTTATGGATGGGCGACCAGGGGCGTTTGTTTGCTGGGCGACCAGGGGCATTTTTGACACTTTGCCGTTTTTATGGATGGGCGACCAGGGGCGTTTGTTTGCTGGGCGACCAGGGGCATTTTTGACACTTTGCCGTTTTTATGGATGGGCGACCAGGGGCGTTTGTTTGCTGGGCGACCAGGGGCATTTTTGACACTTTGCCGTTTTTATGGATGGGCGACCAGGGGCGTTTGTTTGCTGGGCGACCAGGGGCATTTTTGACACTTTGCCGTTTTTATGGATGGGCGACCAGGGGCGTTTGTTTGCTGGGCGACCAGGGGCATTTTTGACACTTTGCCGTTTTTATGGATGGGCGACCAGGGGCGTTTGTTTGCTGGGCGACCAGGGGCATTTTTGACACTTTGCCGTTTTTATGGATGGGCGACCAGGGGCGTTTGTTTGCTGGGCGACCAGGGGCATTTTTGACACTTTGCCGTTTTTATGGATGGGCGACCAGGGGCGTTTGTTTGCTGGGCGACCAGGGGCATTTTTGACACTTTGCCGTTTTTATGGATGGGCGACCAGGGGCGTTTGTTTGCTGGGCGACCAGGGGCATTTTTGACACTTTGCCGTTTTTATGGATGGGCGACCAGGGGCGTTTGTTTGCTGGGCGACCAGGGGCATTTTTGACACTTTGCCGTTTTTATGGATGGGCGACCAGGGGCGTTTGTTTGCTGGGCGACCAGGGGCATTTTTGACACTTTGCCGTTTTTATGGATGGGCGACCAGGGGCGTTTGTTTGCTGGGCGACCAGGGGCATTTTTGACACTTTGCCGTTTTTATGGATGGGCGACCAGGGGCGTTTGTTTGCTGGGCGACCAGGGGCATTTTTGACACTTTGCCGTTTTTATGGATGGGCGACCAGGGGCGTTTGTTTGCTGGGCGACCAGGGGCATTTTTGACACTTTGCCGTTTTTATGGATGGGCGACCAGGGGCGTTTGTTTGCTGGGCGACCAGGGGCATTTTTGACACTTTGCCGTTTTTATGGATGGGCGACCAGGGGCGTTTGTTTGCTGGGCGACCAGGGGCATTTTTGACACTTTGCCGTTTTTATGGATGGGCGACCAGGGGCGTTTGTTTGCTGGGCGACCAGGGGCATTTTTGACACTTTGCCGTTTTTATGGATGGGCGACCAGGGGCGTTTGTTTGCTGGGCGACCAGGGGCATTTTTGACACTTTGCCGTTTTTATGGATGGGCGACCAGGGGCGTTTGTTTGCTGGGCGACCAGGGGCATTTTTGACACTTTGCCGTTTTTATGGATGGGCGACCAGGGGCGTTTGTTTGCTGGGCGACCAGGGGCATTTTTGACACTTTGCCGTTTTTATGGATGGGCGACCAGGGGCGTTTGTTTGCTGGGCGACCAGGGGCATTTTTGACACTTTGCCGTTTTTATGGATGGGCGACCAGGGGCGTTTGTTTGCTGGGCGACCAGGGGCATTTTTGACACTTTGCCGTTTTTATGGATGGGCGACCAGGGGCGTTTGTTTGCTGGGCGACCAGGGGCATTTTTGACACTTTGCCGTTTTTATGGATGGGCGACCAGGGGCGTTTGTTTGCTGGGCGACCAGGGGCATTTTTGACACTTTGCCGTTTTTATGGATGGGCGACCAGGGGCGTTTGTTTGCTGGGCGACCAGGGGCATTTTTGACACTTTGCCGTTTTTATGGATGGGCGACCAGGGGCGTTTGTTTGCTGGGCGACCAGGGGCATTTTTGACACTTTGCCGTTTTTATGGATGGGCGACCAGGGGCGTTTGTTTGCTGGGCGACCAGGGGCATTTTTGACACTTTGCCGTTTTTAT
>NW_028283521.1:0-2500 GCF_059441005.1 Hippichthys cyanospilos
CCCACAAACGCCCCTGGTCGCCCAGCCGAAAAAATGACTAAGTGCCAACAGCGCCCCTGGTCGCCCAAACACTAAACGCCCCTGGTCGCCCAGCCGAAAAAATGACTAAGTGCCAACGGCGCCCCTGGTCGCCCAGCCGAAAAAATGACTAAGTGCCAACAGCGCCCCTGGTCGCCCAAACACTAAACGCCCCTGGTCGCCCAGCCGAAAAAATGACTAAGTGCCAACGGCGCCCCTGGTCGCCCAGGATTAAAAAATGACAAAGTCACACTTCAGGCCGACTTGTGCTGAGCAGAGGCCGGCGCTCCTGGTTCCCTGGAGCGGCCAAATTAAAGGCAATGTCCCGGTGTCATCCCGGTCCCTCAAACGCCCCTGGTCGCCCAGGATTAAAATATGACAAAGTCACACTTCAGGCCGACTTGTGCTGAGCAGAGGCCGGCGCTCCTGGTTCCCTGGAGCGGCCAAATTAAAGGCAATGTCCCGGTGTCATCCCGGTCCCTCAAACGCCCCTGGTCGCCCAGGATTAAAATATGACAAAGTCACACTTCAGGCCGACTTGTGCTGAGCAGAGGCCGGCGCTCCTGGTTCCCTGGAGCGGCCAAATTAAAGGCAATGTCCCGGTGTCATCCCGGTCCCTCAAACGCCCCTGGTCGCCCAGGATTAAAATATGACAAAGTCACACTTCAGGCCGACTTGTGCTGAGCAGAGGCCGGCGCTCCTGGTTCCCTGGAGCGGCCAAATTAAAGGCAAAGTGCCGGTGTCAGCCCGGTCCCTCAAACGCCCCTGGTCGCCCAGGATTAAAATATGACAAAGTCCCACTTCAGGCCGACTTGTGCTGAGCAGAGGCCGGCGTTCCTGGTTCCCTGGAGCGGCCAAATTAAAGGCAAAGTGCCGGTGTCATCCCGGTCCCTCAAACGCCCCTGGTCGCCCAGGATTAAAATATGACAAAGTCCCACTTCAGGCCGACTTGTGCTGAGCAGAGGCCGGCGTTCCTGGTTCCCTGGAGCGGCCGAATTAAAGGCAAAGTCCCGGTGTCAGCCCGGTCCCACAAACGCCCCTGGTCGCCCAGCCACACGGCGCCCCTGGTCGCCCATCCACAAAAACGGCAAAGTGTCAAAAATGCCCCTGGTCGCCCAGCCAATAAACGCCCCTGGTCGCCCATTCATAAAAACGGCAAAGTGTCAAAAATGCCCCTGGTCGCCCAGCCACTAGCCGCCCCTGGTCGCCCATCCATAAAAACGGCAAAGTGTCAAAAATGCCCCTGGTCGCCCAGCAAACAAACGCCCCTGGTCGCCCATCCATAAAAACGGCAAAGTGTCAAAAATGCCCCTGGTCGCCCAGCAAACAAACGCCCCTGGTCGCCCATCCATAAAAACGGCAAAGTGTCAAAAATGCCCCTGGTCGCCCAGCAAACAAACGCCCCTGGTCGCCCATCCATAAAAACGGCAAAGTGTCAAAAATGCCCCTGGTCGCCCAGCAAACAAACGCCCCTGGTCGCCCATCCATAAAAACGGCAAAGTGTCAAAAATGCCCCTGGTCGCCCAGCAAACAAACGCCCCTGGTCGCCCATCCATAAAAACGGCAAAGTGTCAAAAATGCCCCTGGTCGCCCAGCAAACAAACGCCCCTGGTCGCCCATCCATAAAAACGGCAAAGTGTCAAAAATGCCCCTGGTCGCCCAGCAAACAAACGCCCCTGGTCGCCCATCCATAAAAACGGCAAAGTGTCAAAAATGCCCCTGGTCGCCCAGCAAACAAACGCCCCTGGTCGCCCAGCCGAAAAAATGACTAAGTGCAAACAGCGCCCCTGGTCGCCCAAACACTCAACGCCCCTGGTCGCCCAGCCGAAAAAATGACTAAGTGCCAACGGCGCCCCTGGTCGCCCAAACACTCAACGCCCCTGGTCGCCCAGCCTTAAAAATGACTAAGTGCAAACGGCGCCCCTGGTCGCCCAGCCGAAAAAATGACAAAGTGCCAACAGCGCCCCTGGTCGCCCAACCGAAAAAATGACTAAGTGCCCGCATCTTTTGCGTTGACCCCCCACCTCTACCCTCAAACCAAAAAGATGCGGAGGTTTGACCCAGATCTCCAAAACACTATCGGCACATATATAGGGAACAGCATTTTAAGAGCTTTTGGAGCCGAAAATATGACAAAGTCCCACTTTTTCGAAAATATGACAAAGTCCCACTTTTCGAAAATATGACAAAGTCCCACTTTTTCGAAAATATGGCAAAGTCCCACTTTTCTGAAAATATGACAGAGTGCCACTTTTATCACAAATGAGTGCCTGGCTCCCCGGCAATGTGAAACACGAACACGGACTGGAGAAGCGGGCGGCTTTGCCGCTCGCCGCGGCCTCGCTCCGGAAGGGGGGGGGGGGGGCCGCTTATGAAACACGAACACGGACTGGAGAAGCGGGCGGCGTTGCCGCTCGCCGCGGCCTCGCTCCGGGTGGGGGGGGGCCGCTAATGAAACACGAACACGGACTGGAGAAGCGGG
>NW_028283521.1:15000-16603 GCF_059441005.1 Hippichthys cyanospilos
TCGGCCAAATATTAGGCAAAGTGCCGGTGTCCGCCCGGTTCCCCAAACGCCCCTGGTCGCCCAACTCAGGGGCAGAAGTGCTGAAATGAGGCCGAGTTGCCTGGTTCCCTAAAGCGGCCAAAAAAAGAGCAAAGTGCCGGTGTCCGCCCGGTTCCCCAAACGCCCCTGGTCGCCCAACTCAGGGGAGAAGTGCTGAAATGAGGCCGAGTTGCCTGGTTCCCAAAATCGGCCAAATATTAGGCAAAGTGCCGGTGTCCGCCCGGTTCCCCAAACGCCCCTGGTCGCCCAACTCAGGGGCAGAAGTGCTGAAATGAGGCCGAGTTGCCTGGTTCCCTAAAGCGGCCAAAAAAAGAGCAAAGTGCCGGTGTCCGCCCGGTTCCCCAAACGCCCCTGGTCGCCCAACTCAGGGGAGAAGTGCTGAAATGAGGCCGAGTTGCCTGGTTCCCTAAAGCGGCCAAATATTAGGCAAAGTGCCGGTGTCCGCCCGGTTCCCCAAACGCCCCTGGTCGCCCAACTCAGGGGCAGAAGTGCTGAAATGAGGCCGAGTTGCCTGGTTCCCTAAAGCGGCCAAAAAAAGAGCAAAGTGCCGGTGTCCGCCCGGTTCCCCAAACGCCCCTGGTCGCCCAACTCAGGGGAGAAGTGCTGAAATGAGGCCGAGTTGCCTGGTTCCCAAAATCGGCCAAATATTAGGCAAAGTGCCGGTGTCCGCCCGGTTCCCCAAACGCCCCTGGTCGCCCAACTCAGGGGCAGAAGTGCTGAAATGAGGCCGAGTTGCCTGGTTCCCTGGAGCGGCCAAATATTAGGCAAAGTGCCGGTGTCCGCCCGGTTCCTTAAACGCCCCTGGTCGCCCAACTGACCGGCAGAAGTGCTGAAATGAGGCCGACCTGCCTGGTTCCCTGGAGCGGCCAAATATTAGGCAAAGTGCCGCTGTCCGCCCGGTTCCCCAAACGCCCCTGGTCGCCCAACTGACCGGCAGAAGTGCTGAAATGAGGCCGACCTGCCTGGTTCCCCGGAGCGGCCAAATATTAGGCAAAGTGCCGCTGTCCGCCCGGTTCCCCAAACGCCCCTGGTCGCCCAACTCAGGGGAGAAGTGCTGAAGTCAGGCCGAGTTGCCTGGTTCCCTGAAACGGCCAAATATTAGGCAAAGTGCCGCTGTCCGCCCGGTTCCTCACACGCCCCTGGTCGCCCAACTTACCGGCAGAAGTGCTGAAGTCAGGCCGACCTGCCTGGTTCCCTGGAGCGGCCAAATATCAGGCAAAGTGCCGCTGTCCGCCCGGTTCCCCAAACGCCCCTGGTCGCCCCAACTGACCGGCAGAAGTGCTGAAATGAGGCCGACCTGCCTGGTTCCCCGGAGCGGCCAAATATTAGGCAAAGTGCCGCTGTCCGCCCGGTTCCCCAAACGCCCCTGGTCGCCCAACTCAGGGGAGAAGTGCTGAAGTCAGGCCGAGTTGCCTGGTTCCCTGAAACGGCCAAATATTAGGCAAAGTGCCGCTGTCCGCCCGGTTCCTCACACGCCCCTGGTCGCCCAACTTACCGGCAGAAGTGCTGAAGTCAGGCCGACCTGCCTGGTTCCCTGGAGCGGCCAAATATTAGGCAAAGTGCC
>NW_028283522.1:0-7500 GCF_059441005.1 Hippichthys cyanospilos
TTTGAGGGTAGAGGTGGGGGGTCAACGCAAAAGATGCGGGCACTTAGTCATTTTTTCGGTTGGGCGACCAGGGGCGCTGTTGGCACTTTGTCATTTTTTCGGCTGGGCGACCAGGGGCGCCGTTTGCACTTAGTCATTTTTAAGGCTGGGCGACCAGGGGCGTTGAGTGTTTGGGCGACCAGGGGCGCCGTTGGCACTTAGTCATTTTTTCGGCTGGGCGACCAGGGGCGTTGAGTGTTTGGGCGACCAGGGGCGCTGTTTGCACTTAGTCATTTTTTATGGATGGGCGACCAGGGGCGTTTGTTTGCTGGGCGACCAGGGGCATTTTTGACACTTTGCCGTTTTTATGGATGGGCGACCAGGGGCGTTTGTTTGCTGGGCGACCAGGGGCATTTTTGACACTTTGCCGTTTTTATGGATGGGCGACCAGGGGCGTTTGTTTGCTGGGTGACCAGGGGCATTTTTGACACTTTGCCGTTTTTATGGATGGGCGACCAGGGGCGTTTGTTTGCTGGGCGACCAGGGGCATTTTTGACACTTTGCCGTTTTTATGGATGGGCGACCAGGGGCGTTTGTTTGCTGGGCGACCAGGGGCATTTTTGACACTTTGCCGTTTTTATGGATGGGCGACCAGGGGCGTTTGTTTGCTGGGCGACCAGGGGCATTTTTGACACTTTGCCGTTTTTATGGATGGGCGACCAGGGGCGTTTGTTTGCTGGGCGACCAGGGGCATTTTTGACACTTTGCCGTTTTTATGGATGGGCGACCAGGGGCGTTTGTTTGCTGGGCGACCAGGGGCATTTTTGACACTTTGCCGTTTTTATGGATGGGCGACCAGGGGCGTTTGTTTGCTGGGCGACCAGGGGCATTTTTGACACTTTGCCGTTTTTATGGATGGGCGACCAGGGGCGTTTGTTTGCTGGGCGACCAGGGGCATTTTTGACACTTTGCCGTTTTTATGGATGGGCGACCAGGGGCGTTTGTTTGCTGGGCGACCAGGGGCATTTTTGACACTTTGCCGTTTTTATGGATGGGCGACCAGGGGCGTTTGTTTGCTGGGCGACCAGGGGCATTTTTGACACTTTGCCGTTTTTATGGATGGGCGACCAGGGGCGTTTGTTTGCTGGGCGACCAGGGGCATTTTTGACACTTTGCCGTTTTTATGGATGGGCGACCAGGGGCGTTTGTTTGCTGGGCGACCAGGGGCATTTTTGACACTTTGCCGTTTTTATGGATGGGCGACCAGGGGCGTTTGTTTGCTGGGCGACCAGGGGCATTTTTGACACTTTGCCGTTTTTATGGATGGGCGACCAGGGGCGTTTGTTTGCTGGGCGACCAGGGGCATTTTTGACACTTTGCCGTTTTTATGGATGGGCGACCAGGGGCGTTTGTTTGCTGGGCGACCAGGGGCATTTTTGACACTTTGCCGTTTTTATGGATGGGCGACCAGGGGCGTTTGTTTGCTGGGCGACCAGGGGCATTTTTGACACTTTGCCGTTTTTATGGATGGGCGACCAGGGGCGTTTGTTTGCTGGGCGACCAGGGGCATTTTTGACACTTTGCCGTTTTTATGGATGGGCGACCAGGGGCGTTTGTTTGCTGGGCGACCAGGGGCATTTTTGACACTTTGCCGTTTTTATGGATGGGCGACCAGGGGCGTTTGTTTGCTGGGCGACCAGGGGCATTTTTGACACTTTGCCGTTTTTATGGATGGGCGACCAGGGGCGTTTGTTTGCTGGGCGACCAGGGGCATTTTTGACACTTTGCCGTTTTTATGGATGGGCGACCAGGGGCGTTTGTTTGCTGGGCGACCAGGGGCATTTTTGACACTTTGCCGTTTTTATGGATGGGCGACCAGGGGCGTTTGTTTGCTGGGCGACCAGGGGCATTTTTGACACTTTGCCGTTTTTATGGATGGGCGACCAGGGGCGTTTGTTTGCTGGGCGACCAGGGGCATTTTTGACACTTTGCCGTTTTTATGGATGGGCGACCAGGGGCGTTTGTTTGCTGGGCGACCAGGGGCATTTTTGACACTTTGCCGTTTTTATGGATGGGCGACCAGGGGCGTTTGTTTGCTGGGCGACCAGGGGCATTTTTGACACTTTGCCGTTTTTATGGATGGGCGACCAGGGGCGTTTGTTTGCTGGGCGACCAGGGGCATTTTTGACACTTTGCCGTTTTTATGGATGGGCGACCAGGGGCGTTTGTTTGCTGGGCGACCAGGGGCATTTTTGACACTTTGCCGTTTTTATGGATGGGCGACCAGGGGCGTTTGTTTGCTGGGCGACCAGGGGCATTTTTGACACTTTGCCGTTTTTATGGATGGGCGACCAGGGGCGTTTGTTTGCTGGGCGACCAGGGGCATTTTTGACACTTTGCCGTTTTTATGGATGGGCGACCAGGGGCGTTTGTTTGCTGGGTGACCAGGGGCATTTTTGACACTTTGCCGTTTTTATGGATGGGCGACCAGGGGCGTTTGTTTGCTGGGCGACCAGGGGCATTTTTGACACTTTGCCGTTTTTATGGATGGGCGACCAGGGGCGTTTGTTTGCTGGGCGACCAGGGGCATTTTTGACACTTTGCCGTTTTTATGGATGGGCGACCAGGGGCGTTTGTTTGCTGGGCGACCAGGGGCATTTTTGACACTTTGCCGTTTTTATGGATGGGCGACCAGGGGCGTTTGTTTGCTGGGCGACCAGGGGCATTTTTGACACTTTGCCGTTTTTATGGATGGGCGACCAGGGGCGTTTGTTTGCTGGGCGACCAGGGGCATTTTTGACACTTTGCCGTTTTTATGGATGGGCGACCAGGGGCGTTTGTTTGCTGGGCGACCAGGGGCATTTTTGACACTTTGCCGTTTTTATGGATGGGCGACCAGGGGCGGCTAGTGGCTGGGCGACCAGGGGCATTTTTGACACTTTGCCGTTTTTATGAATGGGCGACCAGGGGCGTTTATTGGCTGGGCGACCAGGGGCATTTTTGACACTTTGCCGTTTTTGTGGATGGGCGACCAGGGGCGCCGTGTGGCTGGGCGACCAGGGGCGTTTGTGGGACCGGGCTGACACCGGGACTTTGCCTTTAATTCGGCCGCTCCAGGGAACCAGGAACGCCGGCCTCTGCTCAGCACAAGTCGGCCTGAAGTGGGACTTTGTCATATTTTAATCCTGGGCGACCAGGGGCGTTTGAGGGACCGGGATGACACCGGCACTTTGCCTTTAATTTGGCCGCTCCAGGGAACCAGGAACGCCGGCCTCTGCTCAGCACAAGTCGGCCTGAAGTGGGACTTTGTCATATTTTAATCCTGGGCGACCAGGGGCGTTTGAGGGACCGGGATGACACCGGGACATTGCCTTTAATTTGGCCGCTCCAGGGAACCAGGAGCGCCGGCCTCTGCTCAGCACAAGTCGGCCTGAAGTGTGACTTTGTCATTTTTTAATCCTGGGCGACCAGGGGCGCCGTTGGCACTTAGTCATTTTTTCGGCTGGGCGACCAGGGGCGTTTAGTGTTTGGGCGACCAGGGGCGCTGTTGGCACTTAGTCATTTTTTCGGCTGGGCGACCAGGGGCGCCGTTGGCACTTTGTCATTTTTTCGGCTGGGCGACCAGGGGCGTTGAGTGTTTGGGCGACCAGGGGCGCTGTTGGCACTTAGTCATTTTTTCGGCTGGGCGACCAGGGGCGCCGTTGGCACTTAGTCATTTTTTCGGCTGGGCGACCAGGGGCGTTTGTGGGACTTTGTCATTTTTTGGGCTGGGCGACCAGGGGCGTTTGACACCGGCACTTTGCCTAATATTTGGCCGCTCCGGGGAACCAGGCAGGTCGGCCTCATTCCTGCACTTCTGCCCCTGAGTTGGGCGACCAGGGGCGTTTGGGGAACCGGGCGGACACCGGCACTTTGCCTAATATTTGGCCGCTTTAGGGAACCAGGCAACTCGGCCTCATTTCAGCACTTCTGCCCCTGAGTTGGGCGACCAGGGGCGTTTGGGGAACCGGGCGGACAGCGGCACTTTGCCTAATATTTGGCCGCTCCAGGGAACCAGGCAGGTCGGCCTCATTTCAGCACTTCTGCCGGTCAGTTGGGCGACCAGGGGCGTTTAAGGAACCGGGCGGACACCGGCACTTTGCCTAATATTTGGCCGCTCCAGGGAACCAGGCAACTCGGCCTCATTTCAGCACTTCTGCCCCTGAGTTGGGCGACCAGGGGCGTTTGGGGAACCGGGCGGACAGCGGCACTTTGCCTAATATTTGGCCGCTCCAGGGAACCAGGCAACTCGGCCTCATTTCAGCACTTCTCCCCTGAGTTGGGCGACCAGGGGCGTTTGGGGAACCGGGCGGACACCGGCACTTTGCCTAATATTTGGCCGATTTTGGGAACCAGGCAGGTCGGCCTCACTTCAGCACTTCTGCCCCTGAGTTGGGCGACCAGGGGCGTTTGGGGAACCGGGCGGACAGCGGCACTTTGCCTAATATTTGGCCGCTCCAGGGAACCAGGCAGGTCGGCCTCACTTCAGCACAATTCGGCCTGAAGTGTGACTTTGTCATTTTTTAAGGCTGGGCGACCAGGGGCGCTGTTAGCACTTAGTCATTTTTAAGGCTGGGCGACCAGGGGCGCTGTTGGCACTTAGTCATTTTTTTCGGCTGGGCGACCAGGGGCGTTGAGTGTTTGGGCGACCAGGGGCGCTGTTGGCACTTAGTCATTTTTTCGGCTGGGCGACCAGGGGCGCCGTTGGCACTTAGTCATTTTTTCGGCTGGGCGACCAGGGGCGTTGAGTGTTTGGGCGACCAGGGGCGCTGTTGGCACTTAGTCATTTTTTCGGCTGGGCGACCAGGGGCGTTTAGTGTTTGGGCGACCAGGGGCGTTTGTGGGACTTTGTCATTTTTTGGGCTGGGCGACCAGGGGCGTTTGACACCGGCACTTTGCCTAATTTTTAGCCGCTCCAGGGAACCAGGCAGGTCGGCCTCATTCCTGCACTTCTGCCCCTGAGTTGGGCGACCAGGGGCGTTTGGGGAACCGGGCGGACAGCGGCACTTTGCCTAATATTTGGCCGCTCCGGGGAACCAGGCAGGTCGGCCTCATTCCTGCACTTCTGCCCCTGAGTTGGGCGACCAGGGGCGTTTGGGGAACCGGGCGGACACCGGCACTTTGCTCTTTTTTTGGCCGCTTTAGGGAACCAGGCAACTCGGCCTCATTTCAGCACTTCTGCCCCTGAGTTGGGCGACCAGGGGCGTTTGGGGAACCGGGCGGACAGCGGCACTTTGCCTAATATTTGGCCGCTCCAGGGAACCAGGCAACTCGGCCTGACTTCAGCACTTCTCCCCTGAGTTGGGCGACCAGGGGCGTTTGGGGAACCGGGCGGACACCGGCACTTTGCCTAATATTTGGCCGCTTTAGGGAACCAGGCAACTCGGCCTCATTTCAGCACTTCTCCCCTGAGTTGGGCGACCAGGGGCGTTTGGGGAACCGGGCGGACACCGGCACTTTGCCTAATATTTGGCCGCTTTAGGGAACCAGGCAACTCGGCCTCATTTCAGCACTTCTCCCCTGAGTTGGGCGACCAGGGGCGTTTGGGGAACCGGGCGGACACCGGCACTTTGCTCTTTTTTTGGCCGCTTTAGGGAACCAGGCAACTCGGCCTCATTTCAGCACTTCTGCCCCTGAGTTGGGCGACCAGGGGCGTTTGGGGAACCGGGCGGACACCGGCACTTTGCCTAATATTTGGCCGATTTTGGGAACCAGGCAACTCGGCCTCATTTCAGCACTTCTCCCCTGAGTTGGGCGACCAGGGGCGTTTGGGGAACCGGGCGGACACCGGCACTTTGCTCTTTTTTTGGCCGCTCCAGGGAACCAGGCAGGTCGGCCTCATTTCAGCACTTCTGCCCCTGAGTTGGGCGACCAGGGGCGTTTGGGGAACCGGGCGGACACCGGCACTTTGCCTAATATTTGGCCGCTTTAGGGAACCAGGCAACTCGGCCTCATTTCAGCACTTCTCCCCTGAGTTGGGCGACCAGGGGCGTTTGGGGAACCGGGCGGACACCGGCACTTTGCTCTTTTTTTGGCCGCTTTAGGGAACCAGGCAACTCGGCCTCATTTCAGCACTTCTGCCCCTGAGTTGGGCGACCAGGGGCGTTTGGGGAACCGGGCGGACACCGGCACTTTGCCTAATATTTGGCCGATTTTGGGAACCAGGACACTCGGCCTCAGTTTGCCACTTCCCAGCCTGAAGTTGGACTTAGTCGTTTTTACAGCCGGCCCGAGAACCGGGCGGACAGCGGCACTTTGCCTAATATTTGGCCGCTCCAGGGAACCAGGCAACTCGGCCTGACTTCAGCACTTCTCCCCTGAGTTGGGCGACCAGGGGCGTTTGGGGAACCGGGCGGACACCGGCTTTTTGCCTAATATTTGGCCGCTCCAGGGAACCAGGACACTCGGCCTGACTTCAGCACTTCTGCCCTGAGTTGGGCGACCAGGGGCGTTTGGGGAACCGGGCGGACACCGGCACTTTGCTCTTTTTTTGGCCGCTTTAGGGAACCAGGCAACTCGGCCTCATTTCAGCACTTCTGCCCCTGAGTTGGGCGACCAGGGGCGTTTGGGGAACCGGGCGGACACCGGCTTTTTGCCTAATATTTGGCCGCTCCAGGGAACCAGGACACTCGGCCTCATTTCAGCACTTCTGCCCTGAGTTGGGCGACCAGGGGCGTTTGGGGAACCGGGCGGACAGCGGCACTTTGCCTAATATTTGGCCGCTCCAGGGAACCAGGCAGGTCGGCCTCATTTCAGCACTTCTGCCCCTGAGTTGGGCGACCAGGGGCGTTTGGGGAACCGGGCGGACACCGGCACTTTGCCTAATATTTGGCCGCTTTAGGGAACCAGGCAACTCGGCCTCATTTCAGCACTTCTCCCCTGAGTTGGGCGACCAGGGGCGTTTGGGGAACCGGGCGGACACCGGCACTTTGCTCTTTTTTTGGCCGCTTTAGGGAACCAGGCAACTCGGCCTCATTTCAGCACTTCTGCCCCTGAGTTGGGCGACCAGGGGCGTTTGGGGAACCGGGCGGACACCGGCACTTTGCCTAATATTTGGCCGATTTTGGGAACCAGGACACTCGGCCTCAGTTTGCCACTTCCCAGCCTGAAGTTGGACTTAGTCGTTTTTACAGCCGGCCCGAGAACCGGGCGGACAGCGGCACTTTGCCTAATATTTGGCCGCTCCAGGGAACCAGGCAACTCGGCCTGACTTCAGCACTTCTCCCCTGAGTTGGGCGACCAGGGGCGTTTGGGGAACCGGGCGGACACCGGCTTTTTGCCTAATATTTGGCCGCTCCAGGGAACCAGGACACTCGGCCTGACTTCAGCACTTCTGCCCTGAGTTGGGCGACCAGGGGCGTTTGGGGAACCGGGCGGACACCGGCACTTTGCTCTTTTTTTGGCCGCTTTAGGGAACCAGGCAACTCGGCCTCATTTCAGCACTTCTGCCCCTGAGTTGGGCGACCAGGGGCGTTTGGGGAA
>NW_028283523.1:0-5000 GCF_059441005.1 Hippichthys cyanospilos
GAAGTGCTGAAATGAGGCCGAGTTGCCTGGTTCCCTGGAGCGGCCAAATATTAGGCAAAGTGCCGCTGTCCGCCCGGTTCCCCAAACGCCCCTGGTCGCCCAACTCAGGGGCAGAAGTGCTGAAATGAGGCCGAGTTGCCTGGTTCCCTGGAGCGGCCAAATATTAGGCAAAGTGCCGGTGTCCGCCCGGTTCCTTAAACGCCCCTGGTCGCCCAACTGACCGGCAGAAGTGCTGAAATGAGGCCGACCTGCCTGGTTCCCTGGAGCGGCCAAATATTAGGCAAAGTGCCGCTGTCCGCCCGGTTCCCCAAACGCCCCTGGTCGCCCAACTCAGGGGCAGAAGTGCTGAAATGAGGCCGAGTTGCCTGGTTCCCTAAAGCGGCCAAATATTAGGCAAAGTGCCGGTGTCCGCCCGGTTCCCCAAACGCCCCTGGTCGCCCAACTCAGGGGCAGAAGTGCAGGAATGAGGCCGACCTGCCTGGTTCCCCGGAGCGGCCAAATATTAGGCAAAGTGCCGGTGTCAAACGCCCCTGGTCGCCCAGCCCAAAAAATGACAAAGTCCCACAAACGCCCCTGGTCGCCCAGCCGAAAAAATGACTAAGTGCCAACGGCGCCCCTGGTCGCCCAGCCGAAAAAATGACTAAGTGCCAACAGCGCCCCTGGTCGCCCAAACACTCAACGCCCCTGGTCGCCCAGCCGAAAAAATGACAAAGTGCCAACGGCGCCCCTGGTCGCCCAGCCGAAAAAATGACTAAGTGCCAACAGCGCCCCTGGTCGCCCAAACACTAAACGCCCCTGGTCGCCCAGCCGAAAAAATGACTAAGTGCCAACGGCGCCCCTGGTCGCCCAGGATTAAAAAATGACAAAGTCACACTTCAGGCCGACTTGTGCTGAGCAGAGGCCGGCGCTCCTGGTTCCCTGGAGCGGCCAAATTAAAGGCAATGTCCCGGTGTCATCCCGGTCCCTCAAACGCCCCTGGTCGCCCAGGATTAAAATATGACAAAGTCCCACTTCAGGCCGACTTGTGCTGAGCAGAGGCCGGCGTTCCTGGTTCCCTGGAGCGGCCAAATTAAAGGCAAAGTGCCGGTGTCATCCCGGTCCCTCAAACGCCCCTGGTCGCCCAGGATTAAAATATGACAAAGTCCCACTTCAGGCCGACTTGTGCTGAGCAGAGGCCGGCGTTCCTGGTTCCCTGGAGCGGCCGAATTAAAGGCAAAGTCCCGGTGTCAGCCCGGTCCCACAAACGCCCCTGGTCGCCCAGCCACACGGCGCCCCTGGTCGCCCATCCACAAAAACGGCAAAGTGTCAAAAATGCCCCTGGTCGCCCAGCCAATAAACGCCCCTGGTCGCCCATTCATAAAAACGGCAAAGTGTCAAAAATGCCCCTGGTCGCCCAGCCACTAGCCGCCCCTGGTCGCCCATCCATAAAAACGGCAAAGTGTCAAAAATGCCCCTGGTCGCCCAGCAAACAAACGCCCCTGGTCGCCCATCCATAAAAACGGCAAAGTGTCAAAAATGCCCCTGGTCGCCCAGCAAACAAACGCCCCTGGTCGCCCATCCATAAAAACGGCAAAGTGTCAAAAATGCCCCTGGTCGCCCAGCAAACAAACGCCCCTGGTCGCCCATCCATAAAAACGGCAAAGTGTCAAAAATGCCCCTGGTCGCCCAGCAAACAAACGCCCCTGGTCGCCCATCCATAAAAACGGCAAAGTGTCAAAAATGCCCCTGGTCGCCCAGCAAACAAACGCCCCTGGTCGCCCATCCATAAAAACGGCAAAGTGTCAAAAATGCCCCTGGTCGCCCAGCAAACAAACGCCCCTGGTCGCCCATCCATAAAAACGGCAAAGTGTCAAAAATGCCCCTGGTCACCCAGCAAACAAACGCCCCTGGTCGCCCATCCATAAAAACGGCAAAGTGTCAAAAATGCCCCTGGTCGCCCAGCAAACAAACGCCCCTGGTCGCCCATCCATAAAAACGGCAAAGTGTCAAAAATGCCCCTGGTCGCCCAGCAAACAAACGCCCCTGGTCGCCCATCCATAAAAACGGCAAAGTGTCAAAAATGCCCCTGGTCGCCCAGCAAACAAACGCCCCTGGTCGCCCATCCATAAAAACGGCAAAGTGTCAAAAATGCCCCTGGTCGCCCAGCAAACAAACGCCCCTGGTCGCCCATCCATAAAAACGGCAAAGTGTCAAAAATGCCCCTGGTCGCCCAGCAAACAAACGCCCCTGGTCGCCCATCCATAAAAACGGCAAAGTGTCAAAAATGCCCCTGGTCGCCCAGCAAACAAACGCCCCTGGTCGCCCATCCATAAAAACGGCAAAGTGTCAAAAATGCCCCTGGTCGCCCAGCAAACAAACGCCCCTGGTCGCCCATCCATAAAAACGGCAAAGTGTCAAAAATGCCCCTGGTCGCCCAGCAAACAAACGCCCCTGGTCGCCCATCCATAAAAACGGCAAAGTGTCAAAAATGCCCCTGGTCGCCCAGCAAACAAACGCCCCTGGTCGCCCATCCATAAAAACGGCAAAGTGTCAAAAATGCCCCTGGTCGCCCAGCAAACAAACGCCCCTGGTCGCCCATCCATAAAAACGGCAAAGTGTCAAAAATGCCCCTGGTCGCCCAGCAAACAAACGCCCCTGGTCGCCCATCCATAAAAACGGCAAAGTGTCAAAAATGCCCCTGGTCGCCCAGCAAACAAACGCCCCTGGTCGCCCATCCATAAAAACGGCAAAGTGTCAAAAATGCCCCTGGTCGCCCAGCAAACAAACGCCCCTGGTCGCCCATCCATAAAAACGGCAAAGTGTCAAAAATGCCCCTGGTCGCCCAGCAAACAAACGCCCCTGGTCGCCCATCCATAAAAACGGCAAAGTGTCAAAAATGCCCCTGGTCGCCCAGCAAACAAACGCCCCTGGTCGCCCATCCATAAAAACGGCAAAGTGTCAAAAATGCCCCTGGTCGCCCAGCAAACAAACGCCCCTGGTCGCCCATCCATAAAAACGGCAAAGTGTCAAAAATGCCCCTGGTCGCCCAGCAAACAAACGCCCCTGGTCGCCCATCCATAAAAACGGCAAAGTGTCAAAAATGCCCCTGGTCGCCCAGCAAACAAACGCCCCTGGTCGCCCATCCATAAAAACGGCAAAGTGTCAAAAATGCCCCTGGTCGCCCAGCAAACAAACGCCCCTGGTCGCCCATCCATAAAAACGGCAAAGTGTCAAAAATGCCCCTGGTCGCCCAGCAAACAAACGCCCCTGGTCGCCCATCCATAAAAACGGCAAAGTGTCAAAAATGCCCCTGGTCGCCCAGCAAACAAACGCCCCTGGTCGCCCATCCATAAAAACGGCAAAGTGTCAAAAATGCCCCTGGTCGCCCAGCAAACAAACGCCCCTGGTCGCCCATCCATAAAAACGGCAAAGTGTCAAAAATGCCCCTGGTCGCCCAGCAAACAAACGCCCCTGGTCGCCCATCCATAAAAACGGCAAAGTGTCAAAAATGCCCCTGGTCGCCCAGCAAACAAACGCCCCTGGTCGCCCATCCATAAAAACGGCAAAGTGTCAAAAATGCCCCTGGTCGCCCAGCAAACAAACGCCCCTGGTCGCCCATCCATAAAAACGGCAAAGTGTCAAAAATGCCCCTGGTCGCCCAGCAAACAAACGCCCCTGGTCGCCCATCCATAAAAACGGCAAAGTGTCAAAAATGCCCCTGGTCGCCCAGCAAACAAACGCCCCTGGTCGCCCATCCATAAAAACGGCAAAGTGTCAAAAATGCCCCTGGTCGCCCAGCAAACAAACGCCCCTGGTCGCCCATCCATAAAAACGGCAAAGTGTCAAAAATGCCCCTGGTCGCCCAGCAAACAAACGCCCCTGGTCGCCCATCCATAAAAACGGCAAAGTGTCAAAAATGCCCCTGGTCACCCAGCAAACAAACGCCCCTGGTCGCCCATCCATAAAAACGGCAAAGTGTCAAAAATGCCCCTGGTCGCCCAGCAAACAAACGCCCCTGGTCGCCCATCCATAAAAACGGCAAAGTGTCAAAAATGCCCCTGGTCGCCCAGCAAACAAACGCCCCTGGTCGCCCATCCATAAAAAATGACTAAGTGCAAACAGCGCCCCTGGTCGCCCAAACACTCAACGCCCCTGGTCGCCCAGCCGAAAAAATGACTAAGTGCCAACGGCGCCCCTGGTCGCCCAAACACTCAACGCCCCTGGTCGCCCAGCCTTAAAAATGACTAAGTGCAAACGGCGCCCCTGGTCGCCCAGCCGAAAAAATGACAAAGTGCCAACAGCGCCCCTGGTCGCCCAACCGAAAAAATGACTAAGTGCCCGCATCTTTTGCGTTGACCCCCCACCTCTACCCTCAAACCAAAAAGATGCGGAGGTTTGACCCAGATCTCCAAAACACTATCGGCACATATATAGGGAACAGCATTTTAAGAGCTTTTGGAGCCGAAAATATGACAAAGTCCCACTTTTTCGAAAATATGACAAAGTCCCACTTTTCGAAAATATGACAAAGTCCCACTTTTTCGAAAATATGGCAAAGTCCCACTTTTCTGAAAATATGACAGAGTGCCACTTTTATCACAAATGAGTGCCTGGCTCCCCGGCAATGTGAAACACGAACACGGACTGGAGAAGCGGGCGGCTTTGCCGCTCGCCGCGGCCTCGCTCCGGAAGGGGGGGGGGGCCGCTTATGAAACACGAACACGGACTGGAGAAGCGGGCGGCGTTGCCGCTCGCCGCGGCCTCGCTCCGGGTGGGGGGGGGCCGCTAATGAAACACGAACACGGACTGGAGAAGCGGGCGGCTTTGCCGCTCTTCCCGGCCTCGCTCCGAGCGGGCGGGCCGAATATTAAACACGAACACGGACCGGAGAAGCGGGCGGCTCTGCCGCTCGCCGCGGCCTTTCGGGGGGGCCGCTTATGAAACACGAACACGGACCGGAGAAGCGGTCGGCTTAGCCGCTCTTCCCGGCCTCGCTCCGAGCGGGCGGGCCGAATATTAAA
>NW_028283524.1:12500-15900 GCF_059441005.1 Hippichthys cyanospilos
ATGAGGCCGACCTGCCTGGTTCCCTGGAGCGGCCAAAAAAAGAGCAAAGTGCCGGTGTCCGCCCGGTTCCCCAAACGCCCCTGGTCGCCCAACTCAGGGGAGAAGTGCTGAAATGAGGCCGAGTTGCCTGGTTCCCAAAATCGGCCAAATATTAGGCAAAGTGCCGGTGTCCGCCCGGTTCCCCAAACGCCCCTGGTCGCCCAACTCAGGGGCAGAAGTGCTGAAATGAGGCCGAGTTGCCTGGTTCCCTAAAGCGGCCAAAAAAAGAGCAAAGTGCCGGTGTCCGCCCGGTTCCCCAAACGCCCCTGGTCGCCCAACTCAGG
Organism: Hippichthys cyanospilos; assembly: GCF_059441005.1. NCBI lineage: Eukaryota > Metazoa > Chordata > Actinopteri > Syngnathiformes > Syngnathidae > Hippichthys > Hippichthys cyanospilos. The sequence goes on from NW_028283524.1 coordinate 12,824, forward strand.
GGAGAAGTGCTGAAATGAGGCCGAGTTGCCTGGTTCCCTAAAGCGGCCAAATATTAGGCAAAGTGCCGGTGTCCGCCCGGTTCCCCAAACGCCCCTGGTCGCCCAACTCAGGGGAGAAGTGCTGAAATGAGGCCGAGTTGCCTGGTTCCCTAAAGCGGCCAAATATTAGGCAAAGTGCCGGTGTCCGCCCGGTTCCCCAAACGCCCCTGGTCGCCCAACTCAGGGGAGAAGTGCTGAAGTCAGGCCGAGTTGCCTGGTTCCCTGGAGCGGCCAAATATTAGGCAAAGTGCCGCTGTCCGCCCGGTTCCCCAAACGCCCCTGGTCGCCCAACTCAGGGGCAGAAGTGCTGAAATGAGGCCGAGTTGCCTGGTTCCCTAAAGCGGCCAAAAAAAGAGCAAAGTGCCGGTGTCCGCCCGGTTCCCCAAACGCCCCTGGTCGCCCAACTCAGGGGCAGAAGTGCAGGAATGAGGCCGACCTGCCTGGTTCCCCGGAGCGGCCAAATATTAGGCAAAGTGCCGCTGTCCGCCCGGTTCCCCAAACGCCCCTGGTCGCCCAACTCAGGGGCAGAAGTGCAGGAATGAGGCCGACCTGCCTGGTTCCCTGGAGCGGCTAAAAATTAGGCAAAGTGCCGGTGTCAAACGCCCCTGGTCGCCCAGCCCAAAAAATGACAAAGTCCCACAAACGCCCCTGGTCGCCCAAACACTAAACGCCCCTGGTCGCCCAGCCGAAAAAATGACTAAGTGCCAACAGCGCCCCTGGTCGCCCAAACACTCAACGCCCCTGGTCGCCCAGCCGAAAAAATGACTAAGTGCCAACGGCGCCCCTGGTCGCCCAGCCGAAAAAATGACTAAGTGCCAACAGCGCCCCTGGTCGCCCAAACACTCAACGCCCCTGGTCGCCCAGCCGAAAAAAATGACTAAGTGCCAACAGCGCCCCTGGTCGCCCAGCCTTAAAAATGACTAAGTGCTAACAGCGCCCCTGGTCGCCCAGCCTTAAAAAATGACAAAGTCACACTTCAGGCCGAATTGTGCTGAAGTGAGGCCGACCTGCCTGGTTCCCTGGAGCGGCCAAATATTAGGCAAAGTGCCGCTGTCCGCCCGGTTCCCCAAACGCCCCTGGTCGCCCAACTCAGGGGCAGAAGTGCTGAAGTGAGGCCGACCTGCCTGGTTCCCAAAATCGGCCAAATATTAGGCAAAGTGCCGGTGTCCGCCCGGTTCCCCAAACGCCCCTGGTCGCCCAACTCAGGGGAGAAGTGCTGAAATGAGGCCGAGTTGCCTGGTTCCCTGGAGCGGCCAAATATTAGGCAAAGTGCCGCTGTCCGCCCGGTTCCCCAAACGCCCCTGGTCGCCCAACTCAGGGGCAGAAGTGCTGAAATGAGGCCGAGTTGCCTGGTTCCCTGGAGCGGCCAAATATTAGGCAAAGTGCCGGTGTCCGCCCGGTTCCTTAAACGCCCCTGGTCGCCCAACTGACCGGCAGAAGTGCTGAAATGAGGCCGACCTGCCTGGTTCCCTGGAGCGGCCAAATATTAGGCAAAGTGCCGCTGTCCGCCCGGTTCCCCAAACGCCCCTGGTCGCCCAACTCAGGGGCAGAAGTGCTGAAATGAGGCCGAGTTGCCTGGTTCCCTAAAGCGGCCAAATATTAGGCAAAGTGCCGGTGTCCGCCCGGTTCCCCAAACGCCCCTGGTCGCCCAACTCAGGGGCAGAAGTGCAGGAATGAGGCCGACCTGCCTGGTTCCCCGGAGCGGCCAAATATTAGGCAAAGTGCCGGTGTCAAACGCCCCTGGTCGCCCAGCCCAAAAAATGACAAAGTCCCACAAACGCCCCTGGTCGCCCAGCCGAAAAAATGACTAAGTGCCAACGGCGCCCCTGGTCGCCCAGCCGAAAAAATGACTAAGTGCCAACAGCGCCCCTGGTCGCCCAAACACTCAACGCCCCTGGTCGCCCAGCCGAAAAAATGACAAAGTGCCAACGGCGCCCCTGGTCGCCCAGCCGAAAAAATGACTAAGTGCCAACAGCGCCCCTGGTCGCCCAAACACTAAACGCCCCTGGTCGCCCAGCCGAAAAAATGACTAAGTGCCAACGGCGCCCCTGGTCGCCCAGGATTAAAAAATGACAAAGTCACACTTCAGGCCGACTTGTGCTGAGCAGAGGCCGGCGCTCCTGGTTCCCTGGAGCGGCCAAATTAAAGGCAATGTCCCGGTGTCATCCCGGTCCCTCAAACGCCCCTGGTCGCCCAGGATTAAAATATGACAAAGTCCCACTTCAGGCCGACTTGTGCTGAGCAGAGGCCGGCGTTCCTGGTTCCCTGGAGCGGCCAAATTAAAGGCAAAGTGCCGGTGTCATCCCGGTCCCTCAAACGCCCCTGGTCGCCCAGGATTAAAATATGACAAAGTCCCACTTCAGGCCGACTTGTGCTGAGCAGAGGCCGGCGTTCCTGGTTCCCTGGAGCGGCCGAATTAAAGGCAAAGTCCCGGTGTCAGCCCGGTCCCACAAACGCCCCTGGTCGCCCAGCCACACGGCGCCCCTGGTCGCCCATCCACAAAAACGGCAAAGTGTCAAAAATGCCCCTGGTCGCCCAGCCAATAAACGCCCCTGGTCGCCCATTCATAAAAACGGCAAAGTGTCAAAAATGCCCCTGGTCGCCCAGCCACTAGCCGCCCCTGGTCGCCCATCCATAAAAACGGCAAAGTGTCAAAAATGCCCCTGGTCGCCCAGCAAACAAACGCCCCTGGTCGCCCATCCATAAAAACGGCAAAGTGTCAAAAATGCCCCTGGTCGCCCAGCAAACAAACGCCCCTGGTCGCCCATCCATAAAAACGGCAAAGTGTCAAAAATGCCCCTGGTCGCCCAGCAAACAAACGCCCCTGGTCGCCCATCCATAAAAACGGCAAAGTGTCAAAAATGCCCCTGGTCGCCCAGCAAACAAACGCCCCTGGTCGCCCATCCATAAAAACGGCAAAGTGTCAAAAATGCCCCTGGTCGCCCAGCAAACAAACGCCCCTGGTCGCCCATCCATAAAAACGGCAAAGTGTCAAAAATGCCCCTGGTCGCCCAGCAAACAAACGCCCCTGGTCGCCC
>NW_028283525.1:10000-15852 GCF_059441005.1 Hippichthys cyanospilos
AAACGCCCCTGGTCGCCCAACTCAGGGGCAGAAGTGCTGAAATGAGGCCGAGTTGCCTGGTTCCCTAAAGCGGCCAAAAAAAGAGCAAAGTGCCGGTGTCCGCCCGGTTCCCCAAACGCCCCTGGTCGCCCAACTCAGGGGAGAAGTGCTGAAATGAGGCCGAGTGTCCTGGTTCCCAAAATCGGCCAAATATTAGGCAAAGTGCCGGTGTCCGCCCGGTTCCCCAAACGCCCCTGGTCGCCCAACTCAGGGGCAGAAGTGCTGAAATGAGGCCGAGTTGCCTGGTTCCCTAAAGCGGCCAAAAAAAGAGCAAAGTGCCGGTGTCCGCCCGGTTCCCCAAACGCCCCTGGTCGCCCAACTCAGGGCAGAAGTGCTGAAGTCAGGCCGAGTGTCCTGGTTCCCTGGAGCGGCCAAATATTAGGCAAAAAGCCGGTGTCCGCCCGGTTCCCCAAACGCCCCTGGTCGCCCAACTCAGGGGAGAAGTGCTGAAGTCAGGCCGAGTTGCCTGGTTCCCTGGAGCGGCCAAATATTAGGCAAAGTGCCGCTGTCCGCCCGGTTCTCGGGCCGGCTGTAAAAACGACTAAGTCCAACTTCAGGCTGGGAAGTGGCAAACTGAGGCCGAGTGTCCTGGTTCCCAAAATCGGCCAAATATTAGGCAAAGTGCCGGTGTCCGCCCGGTTCCCCAAACGCCCCTGGTCGCCCAACTCAGGGGCAGAAGTGCTGAAATGAGGCCGAGTTGCCTGGTTCCCTAAAGCGGCCAAAAAAAGAGCAAAGTGCCGGTGTCCGCCCGGTTCCCCAAACGCCCCTGGTCGCCCAACTCAGGGGAGAAGTGCTGAAATGAGGCCGAGTTGCCTGGTTCCCTAAAGCGGCCAAATATTAGGCAAAGTGCCGGTGTCCGCCCGGTTCCCCAAACGCCCCTGGTCGCCCAACTCAGGGGCAGAAGTGCTGAAATGAGGCCGACCTGCCTGGTTCCCTGGAGCGGCCAAATATTAGGCAAAGTGCCGCTGTCCGCCCGGTTCCCCAAACGCCCCTGGTCGCCCAACTCAGGGCAGAAGTGCTGAAATGAGGCCGAGTGTCCTGGTTCCCTGGAGCGGCCAAATATTAGGCAAAAAGCCGGTGTCCGCCCGGTTCCCCAAACGCCCCTGGTCGCCCAACTCAGGGGCAGAAGTGCTGAAATGAGGCCGAGTTGCCTGGTTCCCTAAAGCGGCCAAAAAAAGAGCAAAGTGCCGGTGTCCGCCCGGTTCCCCAAACGCCCCTGGTCGCCCAACTCAGGGCAGAAGTGCTGAAGTCAGGCCGAGTGTCCTGGTTCCCTGGAGCGGCCAAATATTAGGCAAAAAGCCGGTGTCCGCCCGGTTCCCCAAACGCCCCTGGTCGCCCAACTCAGGGGAGAAGTGCTGAAGTCAGGCCGAGTTGCCTGGTTCCCTGGAGCGGCCAAATATTAGGCAAAGTGCCGCTGTCCGCCCGGTTCTCGGGCCGGCTGTAAAAACGACTAAGTCCAACTTCAGGCTGGGAAGTGGCAAACTGAGGCCGAGTGTCCTGGTTCCCAAAATCGGCCAAATATTAGGCAAAGTGCCGGTGTCCGCCCGGTTCCCCAAACGCCCCTGGTCGCCCAACTCAGGGGCAGAAGTGCTGAAATGAGGCCGAGTTGCCTGGTTCCCTAAAGCGGCCAAAAAAAGAGCAAAGTGCCGGTGTCCGCCCGGTTCCCCAAACGCCCCTGGTCGCCCAACTCAGGGGAGAAGTGCTGAAATGAGGCCGAGTTGCCTGGTTCCCTAAAGCGGCCAAATATTAGGCAAAGTGCCGGTGTCCGCCCGGTTCCCCAAACGCCCCTGGTCGCCCAACTCAGGGGCAGAAGTGCTGAAATGAGGCCGACCTGCCTGGTTCCCTGGAGCGGCCAAAAAAAGAGCAAAGTGCCGGTGTCCGCCCGGTTCCCCAAACGCCCCTGGTCGCCCAACTCAGGGGAGAAGTGCTGAAATGAGGCCGAGTTGCCTGGTTCCCAAAATCGGCCAAATATTAGGCAAAGTGCCGGTGTCCGCCCGGTTCCCCAAACGCCCCTGGTCGCCCAACTCAGGGGCAGAAGTGCTGAAATGAGGCCGAGTTGCCTGGTTCCCTAAAGCGGCCAAAAAAAGAGCAAAGTGCCGGTGTCCGCCCGGTTCCCCAAACGCCCCTGGTCGCCCAACTCAGGGGAGAAGTGCTGAAATGAGGCCGAGTTGCCTGGTTCCCTAAAGCGGCCAAATATTAGGCAAAGTGCCGGTGTCCGCCCGGTTCCCCAAACGCCCCTGGTCGCCCAACTCAGGGGAGAAGTGCTGAAATGAGGCCGAGTTGCCTGGTTCCCTAAAGCGGCCAAATATTAGGCAAAGTGCCGGTGTCCGCCCGGTTCCCCAAACGCCCCTGGTCGCCCAACTCAGGGGAGAAGTGCTGAAGTCAGGCCGAGTTGCCTGGTTCCCTGGAGCGGCCAAATATTAGGCAAAGTGCCGCTGTCCGCCCGGTTCCCCAAACGCCCCTGGTCGCCCAACTCAGGGGCAGAAGTGCTGAAATGAGGCCGAGTTGCCTGGTTCCCTAAAGCGGCCAAAAAAAGAGCAAAGTGCCGGTGTCCGCCCGGTTCCCCAAACGCCCCTGGTCGCCCAACTCAGGGGCAGAAGTGCAGGAATGAGGCCGACCTGCCTGGTTCCCCGGAGCGGCCAAATATTAGGCAAAGTGCCGCTGTCCGCCCGGTTCCCCAAACGCCCCTGGTCGCCCAACTCAGGGGCAGAAGTGCAGGAATGAGGCCGACCTGCCTGGTTCCCTGGAGCGGCTAAAAATTAGGCAAAGTGCCGGTGTCAAACGCCCCTGGTCGCCCAGCCCAAAAAATGACAAAGTCCCACAAACGCCCCTGGTCGCCCAAACACTAAACGCCCCTGGTCGCCCAGCCGAAAAAATGACTAAGTGCCAACAGCGCCCCTGGTCGCCCAAACACTCAACGCCCCTGGTCGCCCAGCCGAAAAAATGACTAAGTGCCAACGGCGCCCCTGGTCGCCCAGCCGAAAAAATGACTAAGTGCCAACAGCGCCCCTGGTCGCCCAAACACTCAACGCCCCTGGTCGCCCAGCCGAAAAAAATGACTAAGTGCCAACAGCGCCCCTGGTCGCCCAGCCTTAAAAATGACTAAGTGCTAACAGCGCCCCTGGTCGCCCAGCCTTAAAAAATGACAAAGTCACACTTCAGGCCGAATTGTGCTGAAGTGAGGCCGACCTGCCTGGTTCCCTGGAGCGGCCAAATATTAGGCAAAGTGCCGCTGTCCGCCCGGTTCCCCAAACGCCCCTGGTCGCCCAACTCAGGGGCAGAAGTGCTGAAGTGAGGCCGACCTGCCTGGTTCCCAAAATCGGCCAAATATTAGGCAAAGTGCCGGTGTCCGCCCGGTTCCCCAAACGCCCCTGGTCGCCCAACTCAGGGGAGAAGTGCTGAAATGAGGCCGAGTTGCCTGGTTCCCTGGAGCGGCCAAATATTAGGCAAAGTGCCGCTGTCCGCCCGGTTCCCCAAACGCCCCTGGTCGCCCAACTCAGGGGCAGAAGTGCTGAAATGAGGCCGAGTTGCCTGGTTCCCTGGAGCGGCCAAATATTAGGCAAAGTGCCGGTGTCCGCCCGGTTCCTTAAACGCCCCTGGTCGCCCAACTGACCGGCAGAAGTGCTGAAATGAGGCCGACCTGCCTGGTTCCCTGGAGCGGCCAAATATTAGGCAAAGTGCCGCTGTCCGCCCGGTTCCCCAAACGCCCCTGGTCGCCCAACTCAGGGGCAGAAGTGCTGAAATGAGGCCGAGTTGCCTGGTTCCCTAAAGCGGCCAAATATTAGGCAAAGTGCCGGTGTCCGCCCGGTTCCCCAAACGCCCCTGGTCGCCCAACTCAGGGGCAGAAGTGCAGGAATGAGGCCGACCTGCCTGGTTCCCCGGAGCGGCCAAATATTAGGCAAAGTGCCGGTGTCAAACGCCCCTGGTCGCCCAGCCCAAAAAATGACAAAGTCCCACAAACGCCCCTGGTCGCCCAGCCGAAAAAATGACTAAGTGCCAACGGCGCCCCTGGTCGCCCAGCCGAAAAAATGACTAAGTGCCAACAGCGCCCCTGGTCGCCCAAACACTCAACGCCCCTGGTCGCCCAGCCGAAAAAATGACAAAGTGCCAACGGCGCCCCTGGTCGCCCAGCCGAAAAAATGACTAAGTGCCAACAGCGCCCCTGGTCGCCCAAACACTAAACGCCCCTGGTCGCCCAGCCGAAAAAATGACTAAGTGCCAACGGCGCCCCTGGTCGCCCAGGATTAAAAAATGACAAAGTCACACTTCAGGCCGACTTGTGCTGAGCAGAGGCCGGCGCTCCTGGTTCCCTGGAGCGGCCAAATTAAAGGCAATGTCCCGGTGTCATCCCGGTCCCTCAAACGCCCCTGGTCGCCCAGGATTAAAATATGACAAAGTCCCACTTCAGGCCGACTTGTGCTGAGCAGAGGCCGGCGTTCCTGGTTCCCTGGAGCGGCCAAATTAAAGGCAAAGTGCCGGTGTCATCCCGGTCCCTCAAACGCCCCTGGTCGCCCAGGATTAAAATATGACAAAGTCCCACTTCAGGCCGACTTGTGCTGAGCAGAGGCCGGCGTTCCTGGTTCCCTGGAGCGGCCGAATTAAAGGCAAAGTCCCGGTGTCAGCCCGGTCCCACAAACGCCCCTGGTCGCCCAGCCACACGGCGCCCCTGGTCGCCCATCCACAAAAACGGCAAAGTGTCAAAAATGCCCCTGGTCGCCCAGCCAATAAACGCCCCTGGTCGCCCATTCATAAAAACGGCAAAGTGTCAAAAATGCCCCTGGTCGCCCAGCCACTAGCCGCCCCTGGTCGCCCATCCATAAAAACGGCAAAGTGTCAAAAATGCCCCTGGTCGCCCAGCAAACAAACGCCCCTGGTCGCCCATCCATAAAAACGGCAAAGTGTCAAAAATGCCCCTGGTCGCCCAGCAAACAAACGCCCCTGGTCGCCCATCCATAAAAACGGCAAAGTGTCAAAAATGCCCCTGGTCGCCCAGCAAACAAACGCCCCTGGTCGCCCATCCATAAAAACGGCAAAGTGTCAAAAATGCCCCTGGTCGCCCAGCAAACAAACGCCCCTGGTCGCCCATCCATAAAAACGGCAAAGTGTCAAAAATGCCCCTGGTCGCCCAGCAAACAAACGCCCCTGGTCGCCCATCCATAAAAACGGCAAAGTGTCAAAAATGCCCCTGGTCGCCCAGCAAACAAACGCCCCTGGTCGCCCATCCATAAAAACGGCAAAGTGTCAAAAATGCCCCTGGTCACCCAGCAAACAAACGCCCCTGGTCGCCCATCCATAAAAACGGCAAAGTGTCAAAAATGCCCCTGGTCGCCCAGCAAACAAACGCCCCTGGTCGCCCATCCATAAAAACGGCAAAGTGTCAAAAATGCCCCTGGTCGCCCAGCAAACAAACGCCCCTGGTCGCCCATCCATAAAAACGGCAAAGTGTCAAAAATGCCCCTGGTCGCCCAGCAAACAAACGCCCCTGGTCGCCCATCCATAAAAACGGCAAAGTGTCAAAAATGCCCCTGGTCGCCCAGCAAACAAACGCCCCTGGTCGCCCATCCATAAAAACGGCAAAGTGTCAAAAATGCCCCTGGTCGCCCAGCAAACAAACGCCCCTGGTCGCCCATCCATAAAAACGGCAAAGTGTCAAAAATGCCCCTGGTCGCCCAGCAAACAAACGCCCCTGGTCGCCCATCCATAAAAACGGCAAAGTGTCAAAAATGCCCCTGGTCGCCCAGCAAACAAACGCCCCTGGTCGCCCATCCATAAAAACGGCAAAGTGTCAAAAATGCCCCTGGTCGCCCAGCAAA
>NW_028283526.1:0-5000 GCF_059441005.1 Hippichthys cyanospilos
TGTCCTGGTTCCCCAAAACGGCTAAAAATAAGGCAAAGTGCCGGTGACGGCCCGGTTCTCGGGCCGGCCGCGAAAACGACAAAGTCCAACTTCAGGCTGGGAAGTGGCAAAATGAGGCCGAGTGTCCTGGTTCCCCAAAACGGCTAAAAATAAGGCAAAGTGACGGTGACGGCCCGGTTCTCGGGCCGGCCGCGAAAACGACAAAGTCCAACTTCAGGCTGGGAAGTGGCAAAATGAGGCCGAGTGTCCTGGTTCCCCAAAACGGCTAAAAATAAGGCAAAGTGCCGGTGACGGCCCGGTTCTCGGGCCGGCCGGGAAAACGACAAAGTCCAACTTCAGGCTGGGAAGTGGCAAAATGAGGCCGAGTGTCCTGGTTCCCTGGAGCGGCCAAATATTAGGCAAAGTGCCGGTGTCCGCCCGGTTCCCCAAACGCCCCTGGTCGCCCAACTCAGGGGAGAAGTGCTGAAATGAGGCCGAGTTGCCTGGTTCCCTAAAGCGGCCAAAAAAAGAGCAAAGTGCCGGTGTCCGCCCGGTTCCCCAAACGCCCCTGGTCGCCCAACTCAGGGGCAGAAGTGCTGAAATGAGGCCGAGTTGCCTGGTTCCCTGGAGCGGCCAAATATTAGGCAAAGTGCCGCTGTCCGCCCGGTTCCTTAAACGCCCCTGGTCGCCCAACTGACCGGCAGAAGTGCTGAAATGAGGCCGACCTGCCTGGTTTCCTGGAGCGGCCAAATATTAGGCAAAGTGCCGCTGTCCGCCCGGTTCCCCAAACGCCCCTGGTCGCCCAACTCAGGGGCAGAAGTGCAGGAATGAGGCCGACCTGCCTGGTTCCCCGGAGCGGCCAAATATTAGGCAAAGTGCCGCTGTCCGCCCGGTTCCCCAAACGCCCCTGGTCGCCCAACTCAGGGGCAGAAGTGCAGGAATGAGGCCGACCTGCCTGGTTCCCCGGAGCGGCTAAAAATTAGGCAAAGTGCCGGTGTCAAACGCCCCTGGTCGCCCAGCCCAAAAAATGACAAAGTCCCACAAACGCCCCTGGTCGCCCAAACACTAAACGCCCCTGGTCGCCCAGCCGAAAAAATGACTAAGTGCCAACGGCGCCCCTGGTCGCCCAAACACTAAACGCCCCTGGTCGCCCAGCCGAAAAAATGACTAAGTGCCAACGGCGCCCCTGGTCGCCCAGCCGAAAAAATGACTAAGTGCCAACAGCGCCCCTGGTCGCCCAAACACTCAACGCCCCTGGTCGCCCAGCCGAAAAAATGACTAAGTGCCAACGGCGCCCCTGGTCGCCCAGCCGAAAAAATGACTAAGTGCCAACAGCGCCCCTGGTCGCCCAAACACTCAACGCCCCTGGTCGCCCAGCCGAAAAAATGACTAAGTGCCAACGGCGCCCCTGGTCGCCCAGCCGAAAAAATGACTAAGTGCCAACAGCGCCCCTGGTCGCCCAAACACTCAACGCCCCTGGTCGCCCAGCCGAAAAAATGACTAAGTGCCAACAGCGCCCCTGGTCGCCCAGCCTTAAAAATGACTAAGTGCTAACAGGGCCCCTGGTCGCCCAGCCTTAAAAAATGACAAAGTCACACTTCAGGCCGAATTGTGCTGAAGTGAGGCCGACCTGCCTGGTTCCCTGGAGCGGCCAAATATTAGGCAAAGTGCCGCTGTCCGCCCGGTTCCTCAAACGCCCCTGGTCGCCCAACTCAGGGGCAGAAGTGCTGAAGTCAGGCCGAGTCGCCTGGTTCCCTGGAGCGGCCAAATATTAGGCAAAGTGCCGCTGTCCGCCCGGTTCCTCAAACGCCCCTGGTCGCCCAACTTACCGGCAGAAGTGCTGAAACGAGGCCGAGTTTTCTGGTTCCCTAAAGCGGCCCAAAAAAGGAGCAAAAAGCCGGTGTCCGCCCGGTTCCTCAAGCGCCCCTGGTCGCCCAACTGACCGGCAGAAGTGCTGAAATGAGGCCGACCTGCCTGGTTCCCTGGAGCGGCCAAATATTAGGCAAAGTGCCGCTGTCCGCCCGGTTCCTTAAACGCCCCTGGTCGCCCAACTCAGGGGCAGAAGTGCTGAAGTCAGGCCGACCTGCCTGGTTCCCCAAAGCGGGCAAAAAAAGAGCAAAGTGCCGCTGTCCGCCCGGTTCCCCAAACGCCCCTGGTCGCCCAACTCAGGGGAGAAGTGCTGAAGTCAGGCCGAGTTGCCTGGTTCCCTGAAACGGCCAAATATTAGGCAAAGTGCCGCTGTCCGCCCGGTTCCTCACACGCCCCTGGTCGCCCAACTTACCGGCAGAAGTGCTGAAGTCAGGCCGACCTGCCTGGTTCCCTGGAGCGGCCAAATATTAGGCAAAGTGCCGGTGTCCGCCCGGTTCCTTAAACGCCCCTGGTCGCCCAACTGACCGGCAGAAGTGCTGAAATGAGGCCGACCTGCCTGGTTCCCTGGAGCGGCCAAATATTAGGCAAAGTGCCGCTGTCCGCCCGGTTCCCCAAACGCCCCTGGTCGCCCAACTCAGGGGCAGAAGTGCAGGAATGAGGCCGACCTGCCTGGTTCCCCGGAGCGGCTAAAAATTAGGCAAAGTGCCGGTGTCAAACGCCCCTGGTCGCCCAGCCCAAAAAATGACAAAGTCCCACAAACGCCCCTGGTCGCCCAGCCGAAAAAATGACTAAGTGCCAACGGCGCCCCTGGTCGCCCAGCCGAAAAAATGACTAAGTGCCAACAGCGCCCCTGGTCGCCCAAACACTCAACGCCCCTGGTCGCCCAGCCCAAAAAATGACTAAGTGCCAACAGTGCCCCTGGTCGCCCAGCCTTAAAAATGACAAAGTCACACTTCAGGCCGAATTGTGCTGAGCAGAGGCCGGCGTTCCTGGTTCCCTGGAGCGGCCAAATTAAAGGCAAAGTGCCGGTGTCATCCCGGTCCCTCAAACGCCCCTGGTCGCCCAGGATTAAAATATGACAAAGTCCCACTTCAGGCCGACTTGTGCTGAGCAGAGGCCGGCGTTCCTGGTTCCCTGGAGCGGCCAAATTAAAGGCAAAGTGCCGGTGTCATCCCGGTCCCTCAAACGCCCCTGGTCGCCCAGGATTAAAATATGACAAAGTCCCACTTCAGGCCGACTTGTGCTGAGCAGAGGCCGGCGTTCCTGGTTCCCTGGAGCGGCCGAATTAAAGGCAAAGTCCCGGTGTCAGCCCGGTCCCACAAACGCCCCTGGTCGCCCAGCCACACGGCGCCCCTGGTCGCCCATCCACAAAAACGGCAAAGTGTCAAAAATGCCCCTGGTCGCCCAGCCAATAAACGCCCCTGGTCGCCCATCCATAAAAACGGCAAAGTGTCAAAAATGCCCCTGGTCGCCCAGCCACTAGCCGCCCCTGGTCGCCCATCCATAAAAACGGCAAAGTGTCAAAAATGCCCCTGGTCGCCCAGCAAACAAACGCCCCTGGTCGCCCATCCATAAAAACGGCAAAGTGTCAAAAATGCCCCTGGTCGCCCAGCAAACAAACGCCCCTGGTCGCCCATCCATAAAAACGGCAAAGTGTCAAAAATGCCCCTGGTCGCCCAGCAAACAAACGCCCCTGGTCGCCCATCCATAAAAACGGCAAAGTGTCAAAAATGCCCCTGGTCGCCCAGCAAACAAACGCCCCTGGTCGCCCATCCATAAAAACGGCAAAGTGTCAAAAATGCCCCTGGTCGCCCAGCAAACAAACGCCCCTGGTCGCCCATCCATAAAAACGGCAAAGTGTCAAAAATGCCCCTGGTCGCCCAGCAAACAAACGCCCCTGGTCGCCCATCCATAAAAACGGCAAAGTGTCAAAAATGCCCCTGGTCGCCCAGCAAACAAACGCCCCTGGTCGCCCATCCATAAAAACGGCAAAGTGTCAAAAATGCCCCTGGTCGCCCAGCCAATAAACGCCCCTGGTCGCCCATTCATAAAAACGGCAAAGTGTCAAAAATGCCCCTGGTCGCCCAGCCACTAGCCGCCCCTGGTCGCCCATCCATAAAAACGGCAAAGTGTCAAAAATGCCCCTGGTCGCCCAGCAAACAAACGCCCCTGGTCGCCCATCCATAAAAACGGCAAAGTGTCAAAAATGCCCCTGGTCGCCCAGCAAACAAACGCCCCTGGTCGCCCATCCATAAAAACGGCAAAGTGTCAAAAATGCCCCTGGTCGCCCAGCAAACAAACGCCCCTGGTCGCCCATCCATAAAAACGGCAAAGTGTCAAAAATGCCCCTGGTCGCCCAGCAAACAAACGCCCCTGGTCGCCCATCCATAAAAACGGCAAAGTGTCAAAAATGCCCCTGGTCGCCCAGCAAACAAACGCCCCTGGTCGCCCAGCCGAAAAAATGACTAAGTGCAAACAGCGCCCCTGGTCGCCCAAACACTCAACGCCCCTGGTCGCCCAGCCGAAAAAATGACTAAGTGCCAACGGCGCCCCTGGTCGCCCAAACACTCAACGCCCCTGGTCGCCCAGCCTTAAAAATGACTAAGTGCAAACGGCGCCCCTGGTCGCCCAGCCGAAAAAATGACAAAGTGCCAACAGCGCCCCTGGTCGCCCAACCGAAAAAATGACTAAGTGCCCGCATCTTTTGCGTTGACCCCCCACCTCTACCCTCAAACCAAAAAGATGCGGAGGTTTGACCCAGATCTCCAAAACACTATCGGCACATATATAGGGAACAGCATTTTAAGAGCTTTTGGAGCCGAAAATATGACAAAGTCCCACTTTTTCGAAAATATGACAAAGTCCCACTTTTCGAAAATATGACAAAGTCCCACTTTTTCGAAAATATGGCAAAGTCCCACTTTTCTGAAAATATGACAGAGTGCCACTTTTATCACAAATGAGTGCCTGGCTCCCCGGCAATGTGAAACACGAACACGGACTGGAGAAGCGGGCGGCTTTGCCGCTCGCCGCGGCCTCGCTCCGGAAGGGGGGGGGCCGCTTATGAAACACGAACACGGACTGGAGAAGCGGGCGGCGTTGCCGCTCGCCGCGGCCTCGCTCCGGGTGGGGGGGGGGGGCCGCTAATGAAA
>NW_028283527.1:0-5000 GCF_059441005.1 Hippichthys cyanospilos
CGCCCAGCCACTAGCCGCCCCTGGTCGCCCATCCATAAAAACGGCAAAGTGTCAAAAATGCCCCTGGTCGCCCAGCAAACAAACGCCCCTGGTCGCCCATCCATAAAAACGGCAAAGTGTCAAAAATGCCCCTGGTCGCCCAGCAAACAAACGCCCCTGGTCGCCCATCCATAAAAACGGCAAAGTGTCAAAAATGCCCCTGGTCGCCCAGCAAACAAACGCCCCTGGTCGCCCATCCATAAAAACGGCAAAGTGTCAAAAATGCCCCTGGTCGCCCAGCAAACAAACGCCCCTGGTCGCCCATCCATAAAAACGGCAAAGTGTCAAAAATGCCCCTGGTCGCCCAGCAAACAAACGCCCCTGGTCGCCCATCCATAAAAACGGCAAAGTGTCAAAAATGCCCCTGGTCGCCCAGCAAACAAACGCCCCTGGTCGCCCATCCATAAAAACGGCAAAGTGTCAAAAATGCCCCTGGTCGCCCAGCAAACAAACGCCCCTGGTCGCCCATCCATAAAAACGGCAAAGTGTCAAAAATGCCCCTGGTCGCCCAGCAAACAAACGCCCCTGGTCGCCCATCCATAAAAACGGCAAAGTGTCAAAAATGCCCCTGGTCGCCCAGCAAACAAACGCCCCTGGTCGCCCATCCATAAAAACGGCAAAGTGTCAAAAATGCCCCTGGTCGCCCAGCAAACAAACGCCCCTGGTCGCCCATCCATAAAAACGGCAAAGTGTCAAAAATGCCCCTGGTCGCCCAGCAAACAAACGCCCCTGGTCGCCCATCCATAAAAACGGCAAAGTGTCAAAAATGCCCCTGGTCGCCCAGCAAACAAACGCCCCTGGTCGCCCATCCATAAAAACGGCAAAGTGTCAAAAATGCCCCTGGTCGCCCAGCAAACAAACGCCCCTGGTCGCCCATCCATAAAAACGGCAAAGTGTCAAAAATGCCCCTGGTCGCCCAGCAAACAAACGCCCCTGGTCGCCCATCCATAAAAACGGCAAAGTGTCAAAAATGCCCCTGGTCGCCCAGCAAACAAACGCCCCTGGTCGCCCATCCATAAAAACGGCAAAGTGTCAAAAATGCCCCTGGTCGCCCAGCAAACAAACGCCCCTGGTCGCCCATCCATAAAAACGGCAAAGTGTCAAAAATGCCCCTGGTCGCCCAGCAAACAAACGCCCCTGGTCGCCCATCCATAAAAACGGCAAAGTGTCAAAAATGCCCCTGGTCGCCCAGCAAACAAACGCCCCTGGTCGCCCATCCATAAAAACGGCAAAGTGTCAAAAATGCCCCTGGTCGCCCAGCAAACAAACGCCCCTGGTCGCCCATCCATAAAAACGGCAAAGTGTCAAAAATGCCCCTGGTCGCCCAGCAAACAAACGCCCCTGGTCGCCCATCCATAAAAACGGCAAAGTGTCAAAAATGCCCCTGGTCGCCCAGCAAACAAACGCCCCTGGTCGCCCATCCATAAAAACGGCAAAGTGTCAAAAATGCCCCTGGTCGCCCAGCAAACAAACGCCCCTGGTCGCCCATCCATAAAAACGGCAAAGTGTCAAAAATGCCCCTGGTCGCCCAGCAAACAAACGCCCCTGGTCGCCCATCCATAAAAACGGCAAAGTGTCAAAAATGCCCCTGGTCGCCCAGCAAACAAACGCCCCTGGTCGCCCATCCATAAAAACGGCAAAGTGTCAAAAATGCCCCTGGTCGCCCAGCAAACAAACGCCCCTGGTCGCCCATCCATAAAAACGGCAAAGTGTCAAAAATGCCCCTGGTCGCCCAGCAAACAAACGCCCCTGGTCGCCCATCCATAAAAACGGCAAAGTGTCAAAAATGCCCCTGGTCGCCCAGCAAACAAACGCCCCTGGTCGCCCATCCATAAAAACGGCAAAGTGTCAAAAATGCCCCTGGTCGCCCAGCAAACAAACGCCCCTGGTCGCCCATCCATAAAAACGGCAAAGTGTCAAAAATGCCCCTGGTCGCCCAGCAAACAAACGCCCCTGGTCGCCCATCCATAAAAACGGCAAAGTGTCAAAAATGCCCCTGGTCGCCCAGCAAACAAACGCCCCTGGTCGCCCATCCATAAAAACGGCAAAGTGTCAAAAATGCCCCTGGTCGCCCAGCAAACAAACGCCCCTGGTCGCCCATCCATAAAAACGGCAAAGTGTCAAAAATGCCCCTGGTCGCCCAGCAAACAAACGCCCCTGGTCGCCCATCCATAAAAACGGCAAAGTGTCAAAAATGCCCCTGGTCGCCCAGCAAACAAACGCCCCTGGTCGCCCATCCATAAAAACGGCAAAGTGTCAAAAATGCCCCTGGTCGCCCAGCAAACAAACGCCCCTGGTCGCCCATCCATAAAAACGGCAAAGTGTCAAAAATGCCCCTGGTCGCCCAGCAAACAAACGCCCCTGGTCGCCCATCCATAAAAACGGCAAAGTGTCAAAAATGCCCCTGGTCACCCAGCAAACAAACGCCCCTGGTCGCCCATCCATAAAAACGGCAAAGTGTCAAAAATGCCCCTGGTCGCCCAGCAAACAAACGCCCCTGGTCGCCCATCCATAAAAACGGCAAAGTGTCAAAAATGCCCCTGGTCGCCCAGCAAACAAACGCCCCTGGTCGCCCATCCATAAAAAATGACTAAGTGCAAACAGCGCCCCTGGTCGCCCAAACACTCAACGCCCCTGGTCGCCCAGCCGAAAAAATGACTAAGTGCCAACGGCGCCCCTGGTCGCCCAAACACTCAACGCCCCTGGTCGCCCAGCCTTAAAAATGACTAAGTGCAAACGGCGCCCCTGGTCGCCCAGCCGAAAAAATGACAAAGTGCCAACAGCGCCCCTGGTCGCCCAACCGAAAAAATGACTAAGTGCCCGCATCTTTTGCGTTGACCCCCCACCTCTACCCTCAAACCAAAAAGATGCGGAGGTTTGACCCAGATCTCCAAAACACTATCGGCACATATATAGGGAACAGCATTTTAAGAGCTTTTGGAGCCGAAAATATGACAAAGTCCCACTTTTTCGAAAATATGACAAAGTCCCACTTTTCGAAAATATGACAAAGTCCCACTTTTTCGAAAATATGGCAAAGTCCCACTTTTCTGAAAATATGACAGAGTGCCACTTTTATCACAAATGAGTGCCTGGCTCCCCGGCAATGTGAAACACGAACACGGACTGGAGAAGCGGGCGGCTTTGCCGCTCGCCGCGGCCTCGCTCCGGAAGGGGGGGGGGGCCGCTTATGAAACACGAACACGGACTGGAGAAGCGGGCGGCGTTGCCGCTCGCCGCGGCCTCGCTCCGGGTGGGGGGGGGCCGCTAATGAAACACGAACACGGACTGGAGAAGCGGGCGGCTTTGCCGCTCTTCCCGGCCTCGCTCCGAGCGGGCGGGCCGAATATTAAACACGAACACGGACCGGAGAAGCGGGCGGCTCTGCCGCTCGCCGCGGCCTTTCGGGGGGGCCGCTTATGAAACACGAACACGGACCGGAGAAGCGGTCGGCTTAGCCGCTCTTCCCGGCCTCGCTCCGAGCGGGCGGGCCGAATATTAAACACGAACACGGACCGGAGAAGCGGGCGGCCTTTTGGCTCGCCGCGGCCTTTCGGGGGGGCCGCTTATGAAACACGAACACGGACCGGAGAAGCGGTCGGCTTAGCCGCTCTTCCCGGCCTCGCTCCGAGCGGGCGGGCCGAATATTAAACACGAACACGGACCGGAGAAGCGGGCGGCCTTTTGGCTCGCCGCGGCCTTTCGGGGGGGCCGCTTATGAAACACGAACACGGACCGGAGAAGCGGTCGGCTTAGCCGCTCTTCCCGGCCTCGCTCCGAGCGGGCGGGCCGAATATTAAACACGAACACGGACCGGAGAAGCGGGCGGCCTTTTGGCTCGCCGCGGCCTTTCGGGGGGGCCGCTTATGAAACACGAACACGGACCGGAGAAGCGGTCGGCTTAGCCGCTCTCCCCGGCCTCGCTCCGAGCGGGCGGGCCGAATATTAAACACGAACACGGACCGGAGAAGCGGGCGGCCTTTTGGCTCGCCGCGGCCTTTCGGGGGGGCCGCTTATGAAACACGAACACGGACCGGAGAAGCGGTCGGCTTAGCCGCTCTCCCCGGCCTCGCTCCGAGCGGGCGGGCCGAATATTAAACACGAACACGGACCGGAGAAGCGGGCGGCCTTTTGGCTCGCCGCGGCCTTTCGGGGGGGCCGCTTATGAAACACGAACACGGACCGGAGAAGCGGTCGGCTTAGCCGCTCTCCCCGGCCTCGCTCCGAGCGGGCGGGCCGAATATTAAACACGAACACGGACCGGAGAAGCGGGCGGCCTTTTGGCTCGCCGCGGCCTTTCGGGGGGGCCGCTTATGAAACACGAACACGGACCGGAGAAGCGGTCGGCTTAGCCGCTCTCCCCGGCCTCGCTCCGAGCGGGCGGGCCGAATATTAAACACGAACACGGACCGGAGAAGCGGGCGGCCTTTTGGCTCGCCGCGGCCTCGCTCCAGGCGGGCCGCTTAACGAACACGGACCAGAGAAAGCGGGCGGCCTTTCGGCTCGCCCCGGCCTCGCTCCAAGCGGGCCGCTTAACGAACACGGACTAAAGAAAGCGGGCGGCCTTTCGGCTCGCCCCGGCCTCGCTCCAAGCGGGCCGCTTAACGAACACGGACTAAAGAAAGCGGGCGGCCTTTCGGCTCGCCCCGGCCTCGCTCCAGGCGGGCCGCTTAACGAACACGGACCGGGGCAGCGGGCGGCCCCACGCGCTCGCCGCGGCCTCGCTCCGAGCGGGCCGCGTAACGAACACGAACACGGACCGGAGAAGCGGGCGGCCTTTCGGCTCGCCCCGGCCTCGCTCCAAGCGGGCCGCTTAACGAACACAGACCAATGCACGGGGGCGGCCCTCGCGCTCGCCCCGGCCCCGCTCCAGGCGGGCGCCTTACTAACACGGACCGAAGGCCGGCGGCCGCTCCTCGCGGCCACGCACCCACACCCCCGCACCGACCGATCGGCGATTA
>NW_028283528.1:0-15557 GCF_059441005.1 Hippichthys cyanospilos
AGACGCTTTTATGGGAGTGGGGATCTTTCCCCACAGGGTTAGGTTTATTGTTATAGGCCGGGAGCCGGTAAAGACCGCCATCCCGTGGTGCACTCGCCACGTCGGGGCAAACTTACGGGAGCCCCCTTTGTCACCGTGCCTCATGGTGTGAACCTGGACATCTCGTCTCCAGTGCCCACGTGCGGGTCCTTGACCTCCCGCAGCTGCTTTGGCCTCTGGGACTCGTGTGTGAATATGTTCCGAGAATGGGCCGACGTAATGTATGTGGCTACCACCTGGTTAGCCACATTAGCTTTGGCCCCTGATTCTCCCGACGGATCGGCTGCCCGCCATTGCGTCGCCGCTACCGTCCGTGAAGTCCCTCGACGTTCTTGTATCTTTTTCTTGGCCCGATGTTTTAGGAAAGAGCTGAGCTAATGTAACCGGTTGACATCCGGTTAGCCACATTAGCATTGGCTCTTGCCTTTCCCGACGGGTCAGTCACCCGTCATGACGTCGCAGGTTCCATCCGCGAAGTCCACGTCAAAGCTCAAGGTACAGGCCTAGCTAATGCATTCCGCTAGCCCCCAGCTAGCTACATTAGCCTTGGTCTTTACCTTTCCTGACAGGTCAGTTGTTAGTCACGGTGTCGTCGATTCCCTCCGCGAAGTCCACGTCCATGTTCAAGGTACAGGCCCAGCTAATGTATTCGATTAGCACCCAGCTAGCTACATTAGCCTTGGCCTTTACCTTTCCTGATGGGTCGGCTACCCGCCATGGCGTCGCTGATTGTATCCGCGAAGTCCACGTCAAGTTTCAGATCCATATTTAGCTAATGTATTCAGCTAACTTACCGTTAGCCACATTAGCTTTGGCCGCGAAGTCCACGCCCAGTTGAAGGTGCAGGCTTAGCTAATGTATTCAGCTAATCCGCAGTTAGCCACATTAGCTTTGGCCGCGAAGTCCACGTCAAAGCTCAAGGTACAGGCCCAGCTAATGCATCCTGCTAGCACCCAGCTAGCTACATTAGCCTTGGTCTTTACCTTTCCTGACGGGTCAGTTGTTAGCCATGGCGTCATAGATTCCCTCCGCGAAGTCCATCCACGTCCATGTTCAAGGTACAGGCCCAGCTAATGTATTCGATTAGCACCCAGCTAGCTACATTAGCCTTGGCCTTTACCTTTCCTGATGGGTCGGCTACCCACCATGGCGTCGCTGGTTGTATCCGCGAAGTCCACGTCAAAGTTCCAAATCCAGATTTAGCTTAATGTATTCAGCTAACTTGCCGTTAGCCACATTAGCTTTGGCCCTCGTCCGTCGACGAGGTAATTTTAGGACACATCATCAGTGGAGAACCCAAGTTCATCGGGTGTTTCGGGTCTTTAATCTCCAGACACCCTCCCTTGGGCGACCCAGCCAGGGGTGATCAGTTCCTGGCTTGTGTCCATGTATTGTTGCAAAGTTGTCTTTTCTTACTGTGTTGTGGCTCCTCACGTCCTTCCTCTTCGAGCTCCGTCGTCCAAATGGCTCCTTGCGGACGTGCGCAGGCGCTTTTATAGGAGTGGGGATCTTTCCCCACAGTGCCCTCTTGCGGCCCATTCGAGAAGTGCACTTCCTCCTGTTGCTCCCAGTTTTTGGCTTGAATTTCTCTTCTTATCTGATTGTTGAGCATGCTGTGTGATGTGCCCACTTACCTGCCCCTCTTCTTATCAATTGTCCCACGACGAATTTGTTGATCCATCTTTTATTCTTGTGTTGATCAATCCCTTGTCGTTTTTCTTGTGTTTTTGTTGTTGTAAGAAATTTTATCTTCACTTACCTCTTGATGAATTCCTCGTCGTTCCTCTTCCGTTTTTATTGTTGTGCGGTGTTTTTCCTGTTGCTCCCAGTTTTTGGCTTGAATTTCTCTTCTTATCTGATTGCTGAACATGCTGTGTGATGTTTGCTCACTTACCTGCTCCTCTTCTTATCAATTGTCCCACGACGAATTTGTTGATCCATCTTTTTTGATGAATTCCTCGTCGTTCCTCTTCCGTTTTTATTGTTGCGCGGTGTTTTATTCCATTGTCTCCCCCGTCGCTCCACTTGTCCTTCCTCTTTTTTTCTTTTCCATTGTCAACATGACGTCCTACGAAACTACGTAGACGTCTTTGTCCGAATGGGGATCTTTCCCCAACGTGCTTCCCCTCTTTTTTTGTGGTTGTGCGTTGTTTTATTACGTTGTCTCCCCCGTTGCTCCTCCTGTCCTCCCTCTTCCAGTTCCGTTGTCCAAATGGCGTTTTGCGGAAGTGCGCAAACGTTTTTTTATCCAAGTGAGGATCTTTCCTCACAGTGCCTCCCGTGGTCCGTCCGTGAAAGTCCACTTCATCCTGTCGCTCTGTTTTTTTCTTTTTTTCACCGAATGTTGTCTTCACTTACCTGGTTCTCTTCTCATCCGCTGTCCCCGACGAATCCTCTTGTTGCTCCGTTGTACTATCTCCCTCCTGTCCTCACTCTTTAAGTTCCGATGTCCAAATGGCGTTTTGCGGAAGTGCGCAAATGATTTTTTTATCCAAGTGAGGATCTTTCCTCACAGTGCCTCCTGTGGTCCGTCCGTGAAAATCCACTTCATCCTGTCGCTCTGTTTTTTTACTTTTTTCCCCCGAATGTTGTCTTCACTTACCTGTTTCTCTTCTCATCCGCTGTCCCCCGACGAACCTTCTTGTTGCTCCGTTGTACAACTTCACTTACCTGTGTTGTCCTTCCAATCCTTCTACTTACCTTGAAACCCTTTTGCCTTTGCTTCAGGTCCTCGTCCTAACTCCCCGAGCCCTGACTGATGTTCGTTTCAGGGCTCAAATGGGAAGTAAGACCGACCCAGGGAAATGGGGATTAGGGTTGGGATTAGGATGAGGGTCAGGGATGGGATTAGGGTTGGGATTGGGGTTGGAATAAGGGTTGGAATTAGGTTTGGGATAAGGGAAGGGATTAGGGTCGGGTTTTTAGGGTTGGGATTAGGATAAGGAACAGGGTTGGGATTAGGATAAGGAATAGGGTTGGGATTAGGATAAGGAATAGGGTTGGGATTAGGATAAGGAATAGGGTTGGGATTAGGATAAGGAATAGGGTTGGGATTAGGATAAGGAATAGGGTTGGGATTAGGATAAGGAATAGGGTTGGGATTAGGATAAGGAATAGGGTTGGGATTAGGATTAGGCACCGGTTGGGGTTAGACGAGGTGTCGTTACCGCCGTCGTCGCCGTAGCGTCACCAGTGCCCACGTGCGGGTCCTTGACCTCCCACAGCTGCTTTGGCCTCTGGGACTCGTGTGTCAATCTGTTTCGAGAATGGGCCGATGTAACGTATGTGGCTACCACCTGGTTAGCCATATTAGCTTTGGCCCTTGATTCTCCCGACGGATCGGCTGCCCGCTATTGCGTCGCCGCTACCGTCCGTGAAGTCCCTTGACGTTCTTGTATCTTTTTCTTGCCCTGATGATTTAGGAAAGAGCCGAGCTAATACAACCGGTTGACCTCCGGTTAGCCACATTAGCATTGGCCCTTGCCTTTCCCGACGGGTCAGTCACCCGTCACGGCTTCGTCGATTCCATCCGCGAAGTCCACGTCAATGTCCAAGGTCCAGGCCCAGCTAATGTATTCGGCTAGCTCCCAGCTAGCTACATTAGCCTTGGCCTTTACCCTTCCTGATGAGTCAATTGTCCCCCGTTGTCACACCCTTGTCCAGGTTCCCCCACTTGGCCCGTGGCGCAGAAAGGAACCCGGGTTCACCCCGCCAGGCCCGGGCAGGTTAGGTTTATTGTTATAGGCCGGGAGCCGGTAAAGACCGCCATCCCGTGGTGCACTCGCCACGTCGGGGCAAACTTACGGGAGCCCCCTTTGTCACCGTGCCTCATGGTGTGAACCTGGACATCTCGTCTCCAGTGCCCACGTGCGGGTCCTTGACCTCCCGCAGCTGCTTTGGCCTCTGGGACTCGTGTGTGAATATGTTCCGAGAATGGGCCGACGTAATGTATGTGGCTACCACCTGGTTAGCCACATTAGCTTTGGCCCCTGATTCTCCCGACGGATCGGCTGCCCGCCATTGCGTCGCCGCTACCGTCCGTGAAGTCCCTCGACGTTCTTGTATCTTTTTCTTGGCCCGATGTTTTAGGAAAGAGCTGAGCTAATGTAACCGGTTGACATCCGGTTAGCCACATTAGCATTGGCTCTTGCCTTTCCCGACGGGTCAGTCACCCGTCATGACGTCGCAGGTTCCATCCGCGAAGTCCACGTCAAAGCTCAAGGTACAGGCCTAGCTAATGCATTCCGCTAGCCCCCAGCTAGCTACATTAGCCTTGGTCTTTACCTTTCCTGACAGGTCAGTTGTTAGTCACGGTGTCGTCGATTCCCTCCGCGAAGTCCACGTCCATGTTCAAGGTACAGGCCCAGCTAATGTATTCGATTAGCACCCAGCTAGCTACATTAGCCTTGGCCTTTACCTTTCCTGATGGGTCGGCTACCCGCCATGGCGTCGCTGATTGTATCCGCGAAGTCCACGTCAAGTTTCAGATCCATATTTAGCTAATGTATTCAGCTAACTTACCGTTAGCCACATTAGCTTTGGCCGCGAAGTCCACGCCCAGTTGAAGGTGCAGGCTTAGCTAATGTATTCAGCTAATCCGCAGTTAGCCACATTAGCTTTGGCCGCGAAGTCCACGTCAAAGCTCAAGGTACAGGCCCAGCTAATGCATCCTGCTAGCACCCAGCTAGCTACATTAGCCTTGGTCTTTACCTTTCCTGACGGGTCAGTTGTTAGCCATGGCGTCATAGATTCCCTCCGCGAAGTCCATCCACGTCCATGTTCAAGGTACAGGCCCAGCTAATGTATTCGATTAGCACCCAGCTAGCTACATTAGCCTTGGCCTTTACCTTTCCTGATGGGTCGGCTACCCACCATGGCGTCGCTGGTTGTATCCGCGAAGTCCACGTCAAAGTTCCAAATCCAGATTTAGCTTAATGTATTCAGCTAACTTGCCGTTAGCCACATTAGCTTTGGCCCTCGTCCGTCGACGAGGTAATTTTAGGACACATCATCAGTGGAGAACCCAAGTTCATCGGGTGTTTCGGGTCTTTAATCTCCAGACACCCTCCCTTGGGCGACCCAGCCAGGGGTGATCAGTTCCTGGCTTGTGTCCATGTATTGTTGCAAAGTTGTCTTTTCTTACTGTGTTGTGGCTCCTCACGTCCTTCCTCTTCGAGCTCCGTCGTCCAAATGGCTCCTTGCGGACGTGCGCAGGCGCTTTTATAGGAGTGGGGATCTTTCCCCACAGTGCCCTCTTGCGGCCCATTCGAGAAGTGCACTTCCTCCTGTTGCTCCCAGTTTTTGGCTTGAATTTCTCTTCTTATCTGATTGTTGAGCATGCTGTGTGATGTGCCCACTTACCTGCCCCTCTTCTTATCAATTGTCCCACGACGAATTTGTTGATCCATCTTTTATTCTTGTGTTGATCAATCCCTTGTCGTTTTTCTTGTGTTTTTGTTGTTGTAAGAAATTTTATCTTCACTTACCTCTTGATGAATTCCTCGTCGTTCCTCTTCCGTTTTTATTGTTGTACGGTGTTTTTCCTGTTGCTCCCAGTTTTTGGCTTGAATTTCTCTTCTTATCTGATTGCTGAACATGCTGTGTGATGTTTGCTCACTTACCTGCTCCTCTTCTTATCAATTGTCCCACGACGAATTTGTTGATCCATCTTTTTTGATGAATTCCTCGTCGTTCCTCTTCCGTTTTTATTGTTGCGCGGTGTTTTATTCCATTGTCTCCCCCGTCGCTCCACTTGTCCTTCCTCTTTTTTTCTTTTCCATTGTCAACATGACGTCCTACGAAACTACGTAGACGTCTTTGTCCGAATGGGGATCTTTCCCCAACGTGCTTCCCCTCTTTTTTTGTGGTTGTGCGTTGTTTTATTACGTTGTCTCCCCCGTTGCTCCTCCTGTCCTCCCTCTTCCAGTTCCGTTGTCCAAATGGCGTTTTGCGGAAGTGCGCAAACGTTTTTTTATCCAAGTGAGGATCTTTCCTCACAGTGCCTCCCGTGGTCCGTCCGTGAAAGTCCACTTCATCCTGTCGCTCTGTTTTTTTCTTTTTTTCACCGAATGTTGTCTTCACTTACCTGGTTCTCTTCTCATCCGCTGTCCCCGACGAATCCTCTTGTTGCTCCGTTGTACTATCTCCCTCCTGTCCTCACTCTTTAAGTTCCGATGTCCAAATGGCGTTTTGCGGAAGTGCGCAAATGATTTTTTTATCCAAGTGAGGATCTTTCCTCACAGTGCCTCCTGTGGTCCGTCCGTGAAAATCCACTTCATCCTGTCGCTCTGTTTTTTTACTTTTTTCCCCCGAATGTTGTCTTCACTTACCTGTTTCTCTTCTCATCCGCTGTCCCCCGACGAACCTTCTTGTTGCTCCGTTGTACAACTTCACTTACCTGTGTTGTCCTTCCAATCCTTCTACTTACCTTGAAACCCTTTTGCCTTTGCTTCAGGTCCTCGTCCTAACTCCCCGAGCCCTGACTGATGTTCGTTTCAGGGCTCAAATGGGAAGTAAGACCGACCCAGGGAAATGGGGATTAGGGTTGGGATTAGGATGAGGGTCAGGGATGGGATTAGGGTTGGGATTGGGGTTGGAATAAGGGTTGGAATTAGGTTTGGGATAAGGGAAGGGATTAGGGTCGGGTTTTTAGGGTTGGGATTAGGATAAGGAACAGGGTTGGGATTAGGATAAGGAATAGGGTTGGGATTAGGATAAGGAATAGGGTTGGGATTAGGATAAGGAATAGGGTTGGGATTAGGATAAGGAATAGGGTTGGGATTAGGATAAGGAATAGGGTTGGGATTAGGATAAGGAATAGGGTTAGGGTTAGGGTTAGGGTTAGGGTTAGGGTTAGGGTTAGGGTTAGGGTTAGGGTTAGGGTTAGGGTTAGGGTTAGGGTTAGAGGTTAGGGTTAGGGTTAGGTTAGGGTTAGGGTTAGGGTTAGGGTTAGGGTTAGGGTTAGGGTTAGGGTTAGGGTTAGGGTTAGGGTTAGGGTTAGGGTTAGGGTTAGGGTTAGGGTTAGGGTTAGGGTTAGGGTTAGGGTTAGGGTTAGGGTTAGGGTTAGGGTTAGGGTTAGGGTTAGGGTTAGGGTTAGGGTTAGGGTTAGGGTTAGGGTTAGGAAATAGGGAAGTTTTTGAAGATGTCTCGGACGCGACATCTAAGAAGGAAGGTGGCAGGTGGACGAGAGCGGCACAAAAGCGGGGTAGAATTCCACCCGGATTCCAAATCTGCGGTCGGCGAGCCGCTGCGCCGGCCGCAAGTGGGTGTTTCGGGGGTCGTGGCGTATCTCCTCGCAGCAAGGAGCGAGAGGGACGGGGGTGGCACCGTCGCGTCCGGGAGGCCGAGCCGGTTCCGATGAACCCGGGTTTTACGGGTGTGCGATGCTGCGCTCGGGAGATACGGGCGGGGGGACTATTTGCCTTAAAAAAAAAAAAGGCTGACAGTTGCGCATGCGCAGGAGATGGACACGTCCCAAGGAAGGGCGGCAGGTGGACGAGAGCCGCATAAAAGCGGGGTAGGATTCCACCCGGATTCCAAATCTGCGGTCGGCGAGCCGCTGCGCCGGCCGCAAGTGGGTGTTTCGGGGGTCATGGCGTATCTCCTCGCAGCAAGGAGCGAGAGGGACGGGGGTGGCACCGTCGCGTCCGGGAGGCCGAGCCGGTTCCGATGAACCCGATTTTACGGCTGTGCGATGCTGCGTTCGGGAGATACGGGCGGGGGGACTATTTGCCTTAAAAAAAAAAAAAGGCTGACAGTTGCGCACGCGCAGTAGCGGGGCGCAGTAGCGGGACACGTCCCGAGGAAGGGCGGCAGGTGGACGAGAGCGGCACAAAAGCGGGGTAGGATTCCACCCGGATTCCAAATCCGCGGTCGGCGAGCCGCTGCGCCCGCCGCAAGTGGGCGTTCCGGGTGTCATGGGCCCTACACCACATGTGTTTTATTGCACCTCACCATCGGGCTCAAGGCCACTCGCAGCAAAGAAGGTTGAGGTTTGGCACTGGCAAATTTGGTGCCCGGGAGAGCCCGTCTGTCGGACTTTGACCGAATTTGGACACTTATTGGCGAAAAAAAAGAGGAGATTTCGGAGATCGAGGCACAAGTGACGGTCCCTCAGCACTGTGTTGTATACGCGCAGTGTCCGCCAGACGGCGCCAAAGCGAACCTCGCGGCAGGAGGGCCGACGTCTCAGGCGGATATCGTCCGTGACCTCCTCGCAGGAAGGAGCGAGAGGGACGGGGGTGGCACCGGCGCGTCCGGGAGGCCGAGCCGGTTCCGATGAACCCGGGTTTTACGGGTCGGCGATGCTGCGTTCGGGAGATACGGGCGGGGGCACTTGTTGCCTTAAAAAAAAAAAAGAAAAAGGCTCACAGTTGCGCACGCGCAGGAGCGGGAGACGTCCCGAGGAAGGGCGGCAGGTGGTCGAGAGCGGCACAAAAGCGGAGCAGGATCCCACCCGGATTCCAAATCTGCGGTCGGCGCGCCGCTGCGCCGGCCGCAAGTGGGCGTTCCGGGTGTCATGGCGTATCTCCTCGCAGGAAGGAGCGAGAGGGACGGGGCTGGCACCGTCGCGTCCGGGAGGCCGAGCCGGTTCCGATGAACCCGGGTTTTACGGGTCGGCGATGCTGCGTTCGGGAGATACGGGCGGGGGCACTTGTTGCCTTAAAAAAAAAAAAGAAAAAGGCTCACAGTTGCGCACGCGCAGGAGCGGGAGACGTCCCGAGGAAGGGCGGCAGGTGGTCGAGAGCGGCACAAAAGCGGAGCAGGATCCCACCCGGATTCCAAATCTGCGGTCGGCGAGCCGCTGCGCCGGCCGCAAGTGGGCGTTCCGGGTGTCATGGCGTATCTCCTCGCAGGAAGGAGCGAGAGGGACGGGGGTGGCACCGTCGCGTCCGGGAGGCCGAGCCGGTTCCGATGAACCCGGGTTTTACGGGTCGGCGATGCTGCGTTCGGGAGATACGGGCGGGGGGACTTGTTGCCTTAAATAAAAAAGAAAAAGGCTCACAGTTGCGCACGCGCAGGAGCGGGAGACGTCCCGAGGAAGTGCGGCAGGTGGACGAGAGCGGCACAAAAGCGGAGCAGGATCCCACCCGGATTCCAAATCTGCGGCCGGCGAGCCGCTGCGCCCGCCGCAAGTGGGCGTTCCGGGTGTCATGGCGTATCTCCTCGCAGGAAGGAGCGAGAGGGACGGGGGTGGCAGCGTCGCGTCCGGGAGGCCGAGCCGGTTCCGATGAACCCGGGTTTTACGGGTGTGCGATGCTGCGTTCGGGAGATACGGGCGGGGGGACTATTTGCCTTAAAAAAAAAAAAAAAAAAAAAAAAGGCTGACAGTTGCGCACGCGCAGTAGCGGGACACGGGTGTGCGATGCTGCGTTCGGGAGATACGGGCGGGGGGGACTTGTTGGCTTAAAAAAAAAGGCTCACAGTTGCGCACGCGCAGGCCCGCGGAGCACTCGCAAGGGGAGAGAAAGTTCGGCAGGGTGTGCTAGTGTGTGTGTGTGTGTGTGTGGGGGGGGGGGGGGGGGGGGAACTCGGGACCTTTTGCGTTAAAAAAAAAAGCCACAATTGCACACACATACATTGAATGAATGTTGCAATCATAATAAAATGCACAACCAAACATCCATGCCTTTAATGAGAACGAGCAAAAGCCAAATAGGGTAAAAGAGGGCGCAAAAACGAGCCTTGCGAGCCCTGGGAGAATGCTGCTGGATCAGCAGGAAATAGGGAAGTTTTTGAAGATGTCTCGGACGCGACATCTAAGAAGGAAGGGCGGCAGGTGGACGAGAGCCGCATAAAAGCGGGGTAGGATTCCACCCGGATTCCAAATCTGCGGTCGGCGAGCCGCTGCGCCGGCCGCAAGTGGGTGTTTCGGGGGTCATGGCGTATCTCCTCGCAGCAAGGAGCGAGAGGGACGGGGGTGGCACCGTCGCGTCCGGGAGGCCGAGCCGGTTCCGATGAACCCGATTTTACGGGTGTGCGATGCTGCGTTCGGGAGATACGGGCGGGGGGACTATTTGCCTTAAAAAAAAAAAAAGGCTGACAGTTGCGCACGCGCAGTAGCGGGGCGCAGTAGCGGGACACGTCCCGAGGAAGGGCGGCAGGTGGACGAGAGCGGCACAAAAGCGGGGTAGGATTCCACCCGGATTCCAAATCTGCGGTCGGCGAGCCGCTGCCCCGGCCGCAAGTGGGTGTTTCGGGGGTCGTGGCGTATCTCCTCGCAGCAAGGAGCGAGAGGGACGGGGGTGGCAGCGTCGCGTCCGGGAGGCCGAGCCGGTTCCGATGATCCCGGGTTTTACGGGTGTGCGATGCTGCGTTCGGGAGATACGGGCGGGGGGACTTGTTGCCTTGAAAAAAAAAAAAGGCTCCCAGTTGCGCATGCGCAGGAGATGGACACGTCCCAAGGAAGGGCGGCAGGTGGACAAGAGTGGCATAAAAGCGGGGTAGAATTCCACCCGGATTCCAAATCCGCGATCGGCGAGCCGCTGCGCCCGCCGCAAGTGGGCGTTCCGGGTGTCATGGCGTATCTCCTCGCAGGAAGGAGCGAGAGGGACGGGGGTGGCACCGTCGCGTCCGGGACGCCGAGCCGGTTCCGATGATCCCGGGTTTCACGGGTCGGCGATGCTGCGTTCGGGAGATACGGGCGGGGGGACTATTTGCCTTAAAAAAAAAAAAAGGCTGACAGTTGCGCATGCGCAGGAGATGGACACGTCCCAAGGAAGGGCGGCAGGTGGACGAGAGCGGCATAAAAGCGGGGTAGGATTCCACCCGGATTCCAAATCTGCGGTCGGCGAGCCGCTGCCCCGGCCGCAAGTGGGTGTTTCGGGGGTCATGGCGTATCTCCTCGCAGCAAGGAGCGAGAGGGACGGGGGTGGCACCGTCGCGTCCGGGAGGCCGAGCCGGTTCCGATGAACCCGATTTTACGGGTGTGCGATGCTGCGTTCGGGAGATACGGGCGGGGGGACTATTTGCCTTAAAAAAAAAAAAAAGGCTGACAGTTGCGCACGCGCAGGCCCGCGGAGCACTCGCAAGGGGAGAGAAAGTTCGGCAGGGTGTGCTAGTGTGTGTGTGTGTGTGTGTGTGGGGGGGGGGGGGGAAACTCGGGACCTTTTGCGTTAAAAAAAAAAAGCCACAATTGCACACACATACATTGAATGAATGTTGCAATCATAATAAAATGCACAACCAAACATCCATGCCTTTAATGAGAACGAGCAGAAGCCAAATAGGGTAAAAGAGGGCGCAAAAACGAGCCTTGCGAGCCCTGGGAGAAGGCTGCTGGATCAGCAGGAAATAGGGAAGTTTTTGAAGATGTCTCGGACGCGACATCTAAGAAGGAAGGTGGCAGGTGGACGAGAGCGGCACAAAAGCGGGGTAGAATTCCACCCGGATTCCAAATCTGCGGTCGGCGAGCCGCTGCGCCGGCCGCAAGTGGGTGTTTCGGGGGTCGTGGCGTATCTCCTCGCAGCAAGGAGCGAGAGGGACGGGGGTGGCAGCGTCGCGTCCGGGAGGCCGAGCCGGTTCCGATGATCCCGGGTTTTACGGGTGTGCGATGCTGCGTTCGGGAGATACGGGCGGGGGGACTTGTTGCCTTGAAAAAAAAAAAAGGCTCCCAGTTGCGCATGCGCAGGAGATGGACACGTCCCAAGGAAGGGCGGCAGGTGGACAAGAGTGGCATAAAAGCGGGGTAGAATTCCACCCGGATTCCAAATCCGCGATCGGCGAGCCGCTGCGCCCGCCGCAAGTGGGCGTTCCGGGTGTCATGGCGTATCTCCTCGCAGGAAGGAGCGAGAGGGACGGGGGTGGCACCGTCGCGTCCGGGACGCCGAGCCGGTTCCGATGATCCCGGGTTTCACGGGTCGGCGATGCTGCGTTCGGGAGATACGGGCGGGAGATGTTGGCAAATTGGCGTGAGAACTGCCAGTTATTGGCGTGAGAACTGTCAGTTATTGATGTGGGAAAGCCTTTGAAGTTGTCGTGGAAGAGACAGGTCTCAAGGAAGGGCGGCAGGTGGACGAGAGCGGCACAAAAGCGGGGTAGGATTCCACCCGGATTCCAAATCTGCGGTCGGCGAGCCGCTGCCCCGGCCGCAAGTGGGTGTTTCGGGGGTCATGGCGTATCTCCTCGCAGCAAGGAGCGAGAGGGACGGGGGTGGCACCGTCGCGTCCGGGAGGCCGAGCCGGTTCCGATGAACCCGATTTTACGGGTGTGCGATGCTGCGTTCGGGAGATACGGGCGGGGGGACTATTTGCCTTAAAAAAAAAAAAAAGGCTGACAGTTGCGCACGCGCAGGCCCGCGGAGCACTCGCAAGGGGAGAGAAAGTTCGGCAGGGTGTGCTAGTGTGTGTGTGTGTGTGTGTGTGGGGGGGGGGGGGAAACTCGGGACCTTTTGCGTTAAAAAAAAAAAGCCACAATTGCACACACATACATTGAATGAATGTTGCAATCATAATAAAATGCACAACCAAACATCCATGCCTTTAATGAGAACGAGCAGAAGCCAAATAGGGTAAAAGAGGGCGCAAAAACGAGCCTTGCGAGCCCTGGGAGAAGGCTGCTGGATCAGCAGGAAATAGGGAAGTTTTTGAAGATGTCTCGGACGCGACATCTAAGAAGGAAGGTGGCAGGTGGACGAGAGCGGCACAAAAGCGGGGTAGAATTCCACCCGGATTCCAAATCTGCGGTCGGCGAGCCGCTGCGCCGGCCGCAAGTGGGTGTTTCGGGGGTCGTGGCGTATCTCCTCGCAGCAAGGAGCGAGAGGGACGGGGGTGGCAGCGTCGCGTCCGGGAGGCCGAGCCGGTTCCGATGATCCCGGGTTTTACGGGTGTGCGATGCTGCGTTCGGGAGATACGGGCGGGGGGACTTGTTGCCTTGAAAAAAAAAAAAGGCTCCCAGTTGCGCATGCGCAGGAGATGGACACGTCCCAAGGAAGGGCGGCAGGTGGACAAGAGTGGCATAAAAGCGGGGTAGAATTCCACCCGGATTCCAAATCCGCGATCGGCGAGCCGCTGCGCCCGCCGCAAGTGGGCGTTCCGGGTGTCATGGCGTATCTCCTCGCAGGAAGGAGCGAGAGGGACGGGGGTGGCACCGTCGCGTCCGGGACGCCGAGCCGGTTCCGATGATCCCGGGTTTCACGGGTCGGCGATGCTGCGTTCGGGAGATACGGGCGGGGGGACTTGTTGCCTTGAAAAAAAAAAAGGCTGACAGTTGCGCATGCGCAGGAGCGCAGGAGCACTCGCAAGGGAAGAGAAAGTTCGGCAGGGTGTGTGTGTGTGTTGGGGGGGGGAATCGGTTCATGACTGGGTGGGTGGGGGTTACGGTTAGCCTTGGGGGGGGGGGGGAACTCGGCACCTGTTGCGTAAAAAAAAAAGCCACAATTGCTCACACATACATTAAATGAATGTTGCAATCATAATAAAATGCTCAACAAAACATCCATGCCTTTATGAATTGAAATATGAAAATTAAATAAAAGAAGGACAGATAGAATGGAGCGCTCAGACGCACGCTCGCACTGGCCAGGTGCCCCGAAAGGCCGTTTCCAATCATTTCGACGGGGCACTGCCGGGAGGCCGCTGCCATTCAAGGCGTGTCCGCAAGAGGGCGCAAAAACGAGCCTTGCGAGCCCTGGGAGAAGGCTGCTGGATCAGCAGGAAATAGGGAAGTTTTTGAAGATGTCTCGGACGCGACATCTAAGAAGGAAGGTGGCAGGTGGACGAGAGCGGCACAAAAGCGGGGTAGAATTCCACCCGGATTCCAAATCTGCGGTCGGCGAGCCGCTGCGCCGGCCGCAAGTGGGTGTTTCGGGGGTCGTGGCGTATCTCCTCGCAGCAAG
Source organism: Hippichthys cyanospilos (assembly GCF_059441005.1). Classification (NCBI taxonomy): domain Eukaryota; kingdom Metazoa; phylum Chordata; class Actinopteri; order Syngnathiformes; family Syngnathidae; genus Hippichthys; species Hippichthys cyanospilos. Next base: position 13,874 of record NW_028283528.1, read on the forward strand.
GAGCGAGAGGGACGGGGGTGGCAGCGTCGCGTCCGGGAGGCCGAGCCGGTTCCGATGATCCCGGGTTTTACGGGTGTGCGATGCTGCGTTCGGGAGATACGGGCGGGGGGACTTGTTGCCTTGAAAAAAAAAAAAGGCTCCCAGTTGCGCATGCGCAGGAGATGGACACGTCCCAAGGAAGGGCGGCAGGTGGACAAGAGTGGCATAAAAGCGGGGTAGAATTCCACCCGGATTCCAAATCCGCGATCGGCGAGCCGCTGCGCCCGCCGCAAGTGGGCGTTCCGGGTGTCATGGCGTATCTCCTCGCAGGAAGGAGCGAGAGGGACGGGGGTGGCACCGTCGCGTCCGGGACGCCGAGCCGGTTCCGATGATCCCGGGTTTCACGGGTCGGCGATGCTGCGTTCGGGAGATACGGGCGGGAGATGTTGGCAAATTGGCGTGAGAACTGCCAGTTATTGGCGTGAGAACTGTCAGTTATTGATGTGGGAAAGCCTTTGAAGTTGTCGTGGAAGAGACAGGTCTCAAGGAAGGGCGGCAGGTGGACGAGAGCGGCACAAAAGCGGGGTAGGATTCCACCCGGATTCCAAATCCGCGGTCGGCGAGCCGCTGCGCCCGCCGCAAGTGGGTGTTTCGGGTGTCATGGCGTAACTCCTCGCAGCAAGGAGCGAGAGGGACGGGGGTGGCACCGTCGCGTCCGGGACGCCGAGCCGGTTCCGATGATCCCGGGTTTCACGGGTCGGCGATGCTGCGTTCGGGAGATACGGGCGGGGGGACTTGTTGCCTTGAAAAAAAAAAAGGCTGACAGTTGCGCACGCGCAGGAGCGCAGGAGCACTCGCAAGGGAAGAGAAAGTTCGGCAGGGTGTGTGTGTGTGTTGGGGGGGGGAATCGGTTCATGACTGGGTGGGTGGGGGTTACGGTTAGCCTTGGGGGGGGGGGGGGGAACTCGGCACCTGTTGCGTAAAAAAAAAAGCCACAATTGCTCACACATACATTAAATGAATGTTGCAATCATAATAAAATGCTCAACAAAACATCCATGCCTTTATGAATTGAAATATGAAAATTAAATAAAAGAAGGACAGATAGAATGGAGCGCTCAGACGCACGCTCGCACTGGCCAGGTGCCCCGAAAGGCCGTTTCCAATCATTTCGACGGGGCACTGCCGGGAGGCCGCTGCCATTCAAGGCGTGTCCGCAAGAGGGCGCAAAAACGAGCCTTGCGAGCCCTGGGAGAAGGCTGCTGGATCAGCAGGAAATAGGGAAGTTTTTGAAGATGTCTCGGACGCGACATCTAAGAAGGAAGGTGGCAGGTGGACGAGAGCGGCACAAAAGCGGGGTAGAATTCCACCCGGATTCCAAATCTGCGGTCGGCGAGCCGCTGCGCCGGCCGCAAGTGGGTGTTTCGGGGGTCGTGGCGTATCTCCTCGCAGCAAGGAGCGAGAGGGACGGGGGTGGCACCGTCGCGTCCGGGAGGCCGAGCCGGTTCCGATGAACCCGGGTTTTACGGGTGTGCGATGCTGCGCTCGGGAGATACGGGCGGGGGGACTATTTGCCTTAAAAAAAAAAAAGGCTGACAGTTGCGCATGCGCAGGAGATGGACACGTCCCAAGGAAGGGCGGCAGGTGGACGAGAGCCGCATAAAAGCGGGGTAGGATTCCACCCGGATTCCAAATCTGCGGTCGG
>NW_028283529.1:0-7500 GCF_059441005.1 Hippichthys cyanospilos
TCTGCGTGCGTCGGAAAAAAATGTGACATTCGGGCCGTCTCGGTCTCGCCAGATACGTTTCGCGCCGGAGCATTGGCGGGCGGGGCCGCGAGGCCGCGCTCGCCGCGTCCCCGGCGCTGGAGTGGACCCGCGGCCGGAGGAGCCGTCCGCCCGAGCGCCTGGCGGCGCCGGCGGGGGCCCTCCGATGGCAGGTTGTAATCGCCGATCGGTCGGTGCGGGGGTGTGGGTGCGTGGCGGGAGCCCGCGAGGAGCGGCCGCCGGCCTTCGGTCCGTGTTAGTAAGGCGCCCGCCTGGAGCGGGGCCGGGGCGAGCGGCAAAGCCGCCCCCGTGCATTGGTCTGTGTTCGTTAAGCGGCCCGCTTGGAGCGAGGCCGGGGCGAGCCGAAAGGCCGCCCGCTTCTCCGGTCCGTGTTCCTGTTCGTTACGCGGCCCGCTCGGAGCGAGGCCGCGGCGAGCGCGTGGGGCCGCCCGCTGCCCCGGTCCGTGTTCGTTAAGCGGCCCGCCTGGAGCGAGGCCGGGGCGAGCCGAAAGGCCGCCCGCTTTCTCTGGTCCGTGTTCGTTAAGCGGCCCGCCTGGAGCGAGGCCGGGGCGAGCCGAAAGGCCGCCCGCTTTCTCTGGTCCGTGTTCGTTAAGCGGCCCGCCTGGAGCGAGGCCGCGGCGAGCCAAAAGGCCGCCCGCTTCTCCGGTCCGTGTTCGTGTTTAATATTCGGCCCGCCCGCTCGGAGCGAGGCCGGGAAGAGCGGCAGAGCCGCCCGCTTCTCCAGTCCGTGTTTCATAAGCGGCCCCCCCGAAAGGCCGCGGCGAGCGGCAAAGCCGCCCGCTTCTCCAGTCCGTGTTCGTGTTTAATATTCGGCCCGCCCGCTCGGAGCGAGGCCGGGAAGAGCGGCTAAGCCGACCGCTTCTCCGGTCCGTGTTCGTGTTTCATAAGCGGCCCCCCCGAAAGGCCGCGGCGAGCCAAAAGGCCGCCCGCTTCTCCGGTCCGTGTTCGTGTTTAATATTCGGCCCGCCCGCTCGGAGCGAGGCCGGGAAGAGCGGCTAAGCCGACCGCTTCTCCGGTCCGTGTTCGTGTTTCATAAGCGGCCCCCCCGAAAGGCCGCGGCGAGCGGCAGAGCCGCCCGCTTCTCCGGTCCGTGTTCGTGTTTAATATTCGGCCCGCCCGCTCGGAGCGAGGCCGGGAAGAGCGGCAAAGCCGCCCGCTTCTCCAGTCCGTGTTCGTGTTTCATTAGCGGCCCCCCCCCCCCACCCGGAGCGAGGCCGCGGCGAGCGGCAACGCCGCCCGCTTCTCCAGTCCGTGTTCGTGTTTCATAAGCGGCCCCCCCCCTTCCGGAGCGAGGCCGCGGCGAGCGGCAAAGCCGCCCGCTTCTCCAGTCCGTGTTCGTGTTTCACATTGCCGGGGAGCCAGGCACTCATTTGTGATAAAAGTGGCACTCTGTCATATTTTCAGAAAAGTGGGACTTTGCCATATTTTCGAAAAAGTGGGACTTTGTCATATTTTCGAAAAGTGGGACTTTGTCATATTTTCGAAAAAGTGGGACTTTGTCATATTTTCGGCTCCAAAAGCTCTTAAAATGCTGTTCCCTATATATGTGCCGATAGTGTTTTGGAGATCTGGGTCAAACCTCCGCATCTTTTTGGTTTGAGGGTAGAGGTGGGGGGTCAACGCAAAAGATGCGGGCACTTAGTCATTTTTTCGGTTGGGCGACCAGGGGCGCTGTTGGCACTTTGTCATTTTTTCGGCTGGGCGACCAGGGGCGCCGTTTGCACTTAGTCATTTTTAAGGCTGGGCGACCAGGGGCGTTGAGTGTTTGGGCGACCAGGGGCGCCGTTGGCACTTAGTCATTTTTTCGGCTGGGCGACCAGGGGCGTTGAGTGTTTGGGCGACCAGGGGCGCTGTTTGCACTTAGTCATTTTTTCGGCTGGGCGACCAGGGGCGTTTGTTTGCTGGGCGACCAGGGGCATTTTTGACACTTTGCCGTTTTTATGGATGGGCGACCAGGGGCGTTTGTTTGCTGGGCGACCAGGGGCATTTTTGACACTTTGCCGTTTTTATGGATGGGCGACCAGGGGCGTTTGTTTGCTGGGCGACCAGGGGCATTTTTGACACTTTGCCGTTTTTATGGATGGGCGACCAGGGGCGTTTGTTTGCTGGGCGACCAGGGGCATTTTTGACACTTTGCCGTTTTTATGGATGGGCGACCAGGGGCGTTTGTTTGCTGGGCGACCAGGGGCATTTTTGACACTTTGCCGTTTTTATGGATGGGCGACCAGGGGCGGCTAGTGGCTGGGCGACCAGGGGCATTTTTGACACTTTGCCGTTTTTATGAATGGGCGACCAGGGGCGTTTATTGGCTGGGCGACCAGGGGCATTTTTGACACTTTGCCGTTTTTATGGATGGGCGACCAGGGGCGTTTGTTTGCTGGGCGACCAGGGGCATTTTTGACACTTTGCCGTTTTTATGGATGGGCGACCAGGGGCGTTTGTTTGCTGGGCGACCAGGGGCATTTTTGACACTTTGCCGTTTTTATGGATGGGCGACCAGGGGCGTTTGTTTGCTGGGCGACCAGGGGCATTTTTGACACTTTGCCGTTTTTATGGATGGGCGACCAGGGGCGTTTGTTTGCTGGGCGACCAGGGGCATTTTTGACACTTTGCCGTTTTTATGGATGGGCGACCAGGGGCGTTTGTTTGCTGGGCGACCAGGGGCATTTTTGACACTTTGCCGTTTTTATGGATGGGCGACCAGGGGCGTTTGTTTGCTGGGCGACCAGGGGCATTTTTGACACTTTGCCGTTTTTATGGATGGGCGACCAGGGGCGTTTGTTTGCTGGGCGACCAGGGGCATTTTTGACACTTTGCCGTTTTTATGGATGGGCGACCAGGGGCGGCTAGTGGCTGGGCGACCAGGGGCATTTTTGACACTTTGCCGTTTTTATGGATGGGCGACCAGGGGCGTTTATTGGCTGGGCGACCAGGGGCATTTTTGACACTTTGCCGTTTTTGTGGATGGGCGACCAGGGGCGCCGTGTGGCTGGGCGACCAGGGGCGTTTGTGGGACCGGGCTGACACCGGGACTTTGCCTTTAATTCGGCCGCTCCAGGGAACCAGGAACGCCGGCCTCTGCTCAGCACAAGTCGGCCTGAAGTGGGACTTTGTCATATTTTAATCCTGGGCGACCAGGGGCGTTTGAGGGACCGGGATGACACCGGCACTTTGCCTTTAATTTGGCCGCTCCAGGGAACCAGGAACGCCGGCCTCTGCTCAGCACAAGTCGGCCTGAAGTGGGACTTTGTCATATTTTAATCCTGGGCGACCAGGGGCGTTTGAGGGACCGGGATGACACCGGCACTTTGCCTTTAATTTGGCCGCTCCAGGGAACCAGGAACGCCGGCCTCTGCTCAGCACAATTCGGCCTGAAGTGTGACTTTGTCATTTTTAAGGCTGGGCGACCAGGGGCACTGTTGGCACTTAGTCATTTTTTGGGCTGGGCGACCAGGGGCGTTGAGTGTTTGGGCGACCAGGGGCGCTGTTGGCACTTAGTCATTTTTTCGGCTGGGCGACCAGGGGCGCCGTTGGCACTTAGTCATTTTTTCGGCTGGGCGACCAGGGGCGTTTGTGGGACTTTGTCATTTTTTGGGCTGGGCGACCAGGGGCGTTTGACACCGGCACTTTGCCTAATTTTTAGCCGCTCCGGGGAACCAGGCAGGTCGGCCTCATTCCTGCACTTCTGCCCCTGAGTTGGGCGACCAGGGGCGTTTGGGGAACCGGGCGGACAGCGGCACTTTGCCTAATATTTGGCCGCTCCAGGGAACCAGGCAGGTCGGCCTCATTTCAGCACTTCTGCCGGTCAGTTGGGCGACCAGGGGCGTTTAAGGAACCGGGCGGACACCGGCACTTTGCCTAATATTTGGCCGCTCCAGGGAACCAGGCAGGTCGGCCTGACTTCAGCACTTCTGCCGGTAAGTTGGGCGACCAGGGGCGTGTGAGGAACCGGGCGGACAGCGGCACTTTGCCTAATATTTGGCCGTTTCAGGGAACCAGGCAACTCGGCCTGACTTCAGCACTTCTCCCCTGAGTTGGGCGACCAGGGGCGTTTGGGGAACCGGGCGGACAGCGGCACTTTGCCTAATATTTGGCCGCTCCGGGGAACCAGGCAGGTCGGCCTCATTTCAGCACTTCTGCCGGTCAGTTGGGCGACCAGGGGCGTTTGGGGAACCGGGCGGACAGCGGCACTTTGCCTGATATTTGGCCGCTCCAGGGAACCAGGCAGGTCGGCCTGACTTCAGCACTTCTGCCGGTAAGTTGGGCGACCAGGGGCGTGTGAGGAACCGGGCGGACAGCGGCACTTTGCCTAATATTTGGCCGTTTCAGGGAACCAGGCAACTCGGCCTGACTTCAGCACTTCTCCCCTGAGTTGGGCGACCAGGGGCGTTTGGGGAACCGGGCGGACAGCGGCACTTTGCCTAATATTTGGCCGCTCCGGGGAACCAGGCAGGTCGGCCTCATTTCAGCACTTCTGCCGGTCAGTTGGGCGACCAGGGGCGTTTGGGGAACCGGGCGGACAGCGGCACTTTGCCTGATATTTGGCCGCTCCAGGGAACCAGGCAGGTCGGCCTGACTTCAGCACTTCTGCCGGTAAGTTGGGCGACCAGGGGCGTGTGAGGAACCGGGCGGACAGCGGCACTTTGCCTAATATTTGGCCGTTTCAGGGAACCAGGCAACTCGGCCTGACTTCAGCACTTCTCCCCTGAGTTGGGCGACCAGGGGCGTTTGGGGAACCGGGCGGACAGCGGCACTTTGCCTAATATTTGGCCGCTCCGGGGAACCAGGCAGGTCGGCCTCATTTCAGCACTTCTGCCGGTCAGTTGGGCGACCAGGGGCGTTTGGGGAACCGGGCGGACACCGGCACTTTGCCTGTTATTTGGCCGCTCCAGGGAACCAGGCAGGTCGGCCTGACTTCAGCACTTCTGCCCCTGAGTTGGGCGACCAGGGGCGTTTGGGGAACCGGGCGGACACCGGCACTTTGCCTAATATTTGGCCGCTCCGGGGAACCAGGCAGGTCGGCCTCATTTCAGCACTTCTGCCGGTCAGTTGGGCGACCAGGGGCGTTTGGGGAACCGGGCGGACAGCGGCACTTTGCTCTTTTTTTGCCCGCTTTGGGGAACCAGGCAGGTCGGCCTGACTTCAGCACTTCTGCCCCTGAGTTGGGCGACCAGGGGCGTTTAAGGAACCGGGCGGACAGCGGCACTTTGCCTAATATTTGGCCGCTCCAGGGAACCAGGCAGGTCGGCCTCATTTCAGCACTTCTGCCGGTCAGTTGGGCGACCAGGGGCGCTTGAGGAACCGGGCGGACACCGGCTTTTTGCTCCTTTTTTGGGCCGCTTTAGGGAACCAGAAAACTCGGCCTCGTTTCAGCACTTCTGCCGGTAAGTTGGGCGACCAGGGGCGTTTGAGGAACCGGGCGGACAGCGGCACTTTGCCTAATATTTGGCCGCTCCAGGGAACCAGGCGACTCGGCCTGACTTCAGCACTTCTGCCCCTGAGTTGGGCGACCAGGGGCGTTTGAGGAACCGGGCGGACAGCGGCACTTTGCCTAATATTTGGCCGCTCCAGGGAACCAGGCAGGTCGGCCTCACTTCAGCACAATTCGGCCTGAAGTGTGACTTTGTCATTTTTTAAGGCTGGGCGACCAGGGGCCCTGTTAGCACTTAGTCATTTTTAAGGCTGGGCGACCAGGGGCGCTGTTGGCACTTAGTCATTTTTTCGGCTGGGCGACCAGGGGCGTTGAGTGTTTGGGCGACCAGGGGCGCTGTTGGCACTTAGTCATTTTTTCGGCTGGGCGACCAGGGGCGCCGTTGGCACTTAGTCATTTTTTCGGCTGGGCGACCAGGGGCGTTGAGTGTTTGGGCGACCAGGGGCGCTGTTGGCACTTAGTCATTTTTTCGGCTGGGCGACCAGGGGCGCCGTTGGCACTTAGTCATTTTTTCGGCTGGGCGACCAGGGGCGTTGAGTGTTTGGGCGACCAGGGGCGCTGTTGGCACTTAGTCATTTTTTCGGCTGGGCGACCAGGGGCGCCGTTGGCACTTAGTCATTTTTTCGGCTGGGCGACCAGGGGCGTTTAGTGTTTGGGCGACCAGGGGCGCCGTTGGCACTTAGTCATTTTTTCGGCTGGGCGACCAGGGGCGTTTAGTGTTTGGGCGACCAGGGGCGTTTGTGGGACTTTGTCATTTTTTGGGCTGGGCGACCAGGGGCGTTTGACACCGGCACTTTGCCTAATTTTTAGCCGCTCCGGGGAACCAGGCAGGTCGGCCTCATTCCTGCACTTCTGCCCCTGAGTTGGGCGACCAGGGGCGTTTGGGGAACCGGGCGGACAGCGGCACTTTGCCTAATATTTGGCCGCTCCGGGGAACCAGGCAGGTCGGCCTCATTCCTGCACTTCTGCCCCTGAGTTGGGCGACCAGGGGCGTTTGGGGAACCGGGCGGACAGCGGCACTTTGCCTAATATTTGGCCGCTCCAGGAAACCAGGCAGGTCGGCCTCATTTCAGCACTTCTGCCGGTCAGTTGGGCGACCAGGGGCGTTTAAGGAACCGGGCGGACACCGGCACTTTGCCTAATATTTGGCCGCTCCAGGGAACCAGGCAACTCGGCCTCATTTCAGCACTTCTGCCCCTGAGTTGGGCGACCAGGGGCGTTTGGGGAACCGGGCGGACACCGGCACTTTGCCTAATATTTGGCCGATTTTGGGAACCAGGCAACTCGGCCTCATTTCAGCACTTCTCCCCTGAGTTGGGCGACCAGGGGCGTTTGGGGAACCGGGCGGACACCGGCACTTTGCTCTTTTTTTGGCCGCTTTAGGGAACCAGGCAACTCGGCCTCATTTCAGCACTTCTGCCCCTGAGTTGGGCGACCAGGGGCGTTTGGGGAACCGGGCGGACACCGGCACTTTGCCTAATATTTGGCCGATTTTGGGAACCAGGCAACTCGGCCTCATTTCAGCACTTCTCCCCTGAGTTGGGCGACCAGGGGCGTTTGGGGAACCGGGCGGACACCGGCACTTTGCCTCATATTTGGCCGATTTTGGGAACCAGGACACTCGGCCTCATTTTGCCACTTCCCAGCCTGAAGTTGGACTTAGTCGTTTTTACAGCCGGCCCGAGAACCGGGCGGACAGCGGCACTTTGCCTAATATTTGGCCGCTCCAGGGAACCAGGCAACTCGGCCTCATTTCAGCACTTCTGCCCCTGAGTTGGGCGACCAGGGGCGTTTGGGGAACCGGGCGGACACCGGCACTTTGCTCTTTTTTTGGCCGCTTTAGGGAACCAGGCAACTCGGCCTCATTTCAGCACTTCTCCCCTGAGTTGGGCGACCAGGGGCGTTTGGGGAACCGGGCGGACACCGGCACTTTGCCTAATATTTGGCCGCTCCAGGGAACCAGGACACTCGGCCTCATTTTGCCACTTCCCAGCCTGAAGTTGGACTTTGTCGTTTTCCCGGCCGGCCCG
>NW_028283530.1:0-5000 GCF_059441005.1 Hippichthys cyanospilos
GGGCATTTTTGACACTTTGCCGTTTTTATGGATGGGCGACCAGGGGCGTTTGTTTGCTGGGCGACCAGGGGCATTTTTGACACTTTGCCGTTTTTATGGATGGGCGACCAGGGGCGTTTGTTTGCTGGGCGACCAGGGGCATTTTTGACACTTTGCCGTTTTTATGGATGGGCGACCAGGGGCGTTTGTTTGCTGGGCGACCAGGGGCATTTTTGACACTTTGCCGTTTTTATGGATGGGCGACCAGGGGCGTTTGTTTGCTGGGCGACCAGGGGCATTTTTGACACTTTGCCGTTTTTATGGATGGGCGACCAGGGGCGTTTGTTTGCTGGGCGACCAGGGGCATTTTTGACACTTTGCCGTTTTTATGGATGGGCGACCAGGGGCGTTTGTTTGCTGGGCGACCAGGGGCATTTTTGACACTTTGCCGTTTTTATGGATGGGCGACCAGGGGCGTTTGTTTGCTGGGCGACCAGGGGCATTTTTGACACTTTGCCGTTTTTATGGATGGGCGACCAGGGGCGTTTGTTTGCTGGGCGACCAGGGGCATTTTTGACACTTTGCCGTTTTTATGGATGGGCGACCAGGGGCGTTTGTTTGCTGGGCGACCAGGGGCATTTTTGACACTTTGCCGTTTTTATGGATGGGCGACCAGGGGCGTTTGTTTGCTGGGCGACCAGGGGCATTTTTGACACTTTGCCGTTTTTATGGATGGGCGACCAGGGGCGTTTGTTTGCTGGGCGACCAGGGGCATTTTTGACACTTTGCCGTTTTTATGGATGGGCGACCAGGGGCGTTTGTTTGCTGGGCGACCAGGGGCATTTTTGACACTTTGCCGTTTTTATGGATGGGCGACCAGGGGCGTTTGTTTGCTGGGCGACCAGGGGCATTTTTGACACTTTGCCGTTTTTATGGATGGGCGACCAGGGGCGTTTGTTTGCTGGGCGACCAGGGGCATTTTTGACACTTTGCCGTTTTTATGGATGGGCGACCAGGGGCGTTTGTTTGCTGGGCGACCAGGGGCATTTTTGACACTTTGCCGTTTTTATGGATGGGCGACCAGGGGCGTTTGTTTGCTGGGCGACCAGGGGCATTTTTGACACTTTGCCGTTTTTATGGATGGGCGACCAGGGGCGTTTGTTTGCTGGGCGACCAGGGGCATTTTTGACACTTTGCCGTTTTTATGGATGGGCGACCAGGGGCGTTTGTTTGCTGGGCGACCAGGGGCATTTTTGACACTTTGCCGTTTTTATGGATGGGCGACCAGGGGCGTTTGTTTGCTGGGCGACCAGGGGCATTTTTGACACTTTGCCGTTTTTATGGATGGGCGACCAGGGGCGTTTGTTTGCTGGGCGACCAGGGGCATTTTTGACACTTTGCCGTTTTTATGGATGGGCGACCAGGGGCGTTTGTTTGCTGGGCGACCAGGGGCATTTTTGACACTTTGCCGTTTTTATGGATGGGCGACCAGGGGCGTTTGTTTGCTGGGCGACCAGGGGCATTTTTGACACTTTGCCGTTTTTATGGATGGGCGACCAGGGGCGTTTGTTTGCTGGGCGACCAGGGGCATTTTTGACACTTTGCCGTTTTTATGGATGGGCGACCAGGGGCGTTTGTTTGCTGGGCGACCAGGGGCATTTTTGACACTTTGCCGTTTTTATGGATGGGCGACCAGGGGCGTTTGTTTGCTGGGCGACCAGGGGCATTTTTGACACTTTGCCGTTTTTATGGATGGGCGACCAGGGGCGTTTGTTTGCTGGGCGACCAGGGGCATTTTTGACACTTTGCCGTTTTTATGGATGGGCGACCAGGGGCGTTTGTTTGCTGGGCGACCAGGGGCATTTTTGACACTTTGCCGTTTTTATGGATGGGCGACCAGGGGCGTTTGTTTGCTGGGCGACCAGGGGCATTTTTGACACTTTGCCGTTTTTATGGATGGGCGACCAGGGGCGTTTGTTTGCTGGGCGACCAGGGGCATTTTTGACACTTTGCCGTTTTTATGGATGGGCGACCAGGGGCGTTTGTTTGCTGGGCGACCAGGGGCATTTTTGACACTTTGCCGTTTTTATGGATGGGCGACCAGGGGCGGCTAGTGGCTGGGCGACCAGGGGCATTTTTGACACTTTGCCGTTTTTATGAATGGGCGACCAGGGGCGTTTATTGGCTGGGCGACCAGGGGCATTTTTGACACTTTGCCGTTTTTGTGGATGGGCGACCAGGGGCGCCGTGTGGCTGGGCGACCAGGGGCGTTTGTGGGACCGGGCTGACACCGGGACTTTGCCTTTAATTCGGCCGCTCCAGGGAACCAGGAACGCCGGCCTCTGCTCAGCACAAGTCGGCCTGAAGTGGGACTTTGTCATATTTTAATCCTGGGCGACCAGGGGCGTTTGAGGGACCGGGATGACACCGGCACTTTGCCTTTAATTTGGCCGCTCCAGGGAACCAGGAACGCCGGCCTCTGCTCAGCACAAGTCGGCCTGAAGTGGGACTTTGTCATATTTTAATCCTGGGCGACCAGGGGCGTTTGAGGGACCGGGATGACACCGGGACATTGCCTTTAATTTGGCCGCTCCAGGGAACCAGGAGCGCCGGCCTCTGCTCAGCACAAGTCGGCCTGAAGTGTGACTTTGTCATTTTTTAATCCTGGGCGACCAGGGGCGCCGTTGGCACTTAGTCATTTTTTCGGCTGGGCGACCAGGGGCGTTTAGTGTTTGGGCGACCAGGGGCGCTGTTGGCACTTAGTCATTTTTTCGGCTGGGCGACCAGGGGCGCCGTTGGCACTTTGTCATTTTTTCGGCTGGGCGACCAGGGGCGTTGAGTGTTTGGGCGACCAGGGGCGCTGTTGGCACTTAGTCATTTTTTCGGCTGGGCGACCAGGGGCGCCGTTGGCACTTAGTCATTTTTTCGGCTGGGCGACCAGGGGCGTTTGTGGGACTTTGTCATTTTTTGGGCTGGGCGACCAGGGGCGTTTGACACCGGCACTTTGCCTAATATTTGGCCGCTCCGGGGAACCAGGCAGGTCGGCCTCATTCCTGCACTTCTGCCCCTGAGTTGGGCGACCAGGGGCGTTTGGGGAACCGGGCGGACACCGGCACTTTGCCTAATATTTGGCCGCTTTAGGGAACCAGGCAACTCGGCCTCATTTCAGCACTTCTGCCCCTGAGTTGGGCGACCAGGGGCGTTTGGGGAACCGGGCGGACAGCGGCACTTTGCCTAATATTTGGCCGCTCCAGGGAACCAGGCAGGTCGGCCTCATTTCAGCACTTCTGCCGGTCAGTTGGGCGACCAGGGGCGTTTAAGGAACCGGGCGGACACCGGCACTTTGCCTAATATTTGGCCGCTCCAGGGAACCAGGCAACTCGGCCTCATTTCAGCACTTCTGCCCCTGAGTTGGGCGACCAGGGGCGTTTGGGGAACCGGGCGGACAGCGGCACTTTGCCTAATATTTGGCCGCTCCAGGGAACCAGGCAACTCGGCCTCATTTCAGCACTTCTCCCCTGAGTTGGGCGACCAGGGGCGTTTGGGGAACCGGGCGGACACCGGCACTTTGCCTAATATTTGGCCGATTTTGGGAACCAGGCAGGTCGGCCTCACTTCAGCACTTCTGCCCCTGAGTTGGGCGACCAGGGGCGTTTGGGGAACCGGGCGGACAGCGGCACTTTGCCTAATATTTGGCCGCTCCAGGGAACCAGGCAGGTCGGCCTCACTTCAGCACAATTCGGCCTGAAGTGTGACTTTGTCATTTTTTAAGGCTGGGCGACCAGGGGCGCTGTTAGCACTTAGTCATTTTTAAGGCTGGGCGACCAGGGGCGCTGTTGGCACTTAGTCATTTTTTTCGGCTGGGCGACCAGGGGCGTTGAGTGTTTGGGCGACCAGGGGCGCTGTTGGCACTTAGTCATTTTTTCGGCTGGGCGACCAGGGGCGCCGTTGGCACTTAGTCATTTTTTCGGCTGGGCGACCAGGGGCGTTGAGTGTTTGGGCGACCAGGGGCGCTGTTGGCACTTAGTCATTTTTTCGGCTGGGCGACCAGGGGCGTTTAGTGTTTGGGCGACCAGGGGCGTTTGTGGGACTTTGTCATTTTTTGGGCTGGGCGACCAGGGGCGTTTGACACCGGCACTTTGCCTAATTTTTAGCCGCTCCAGGGAACCAGGCAGGTCGGCCTCATTCCTGCACTTCTGCCCCTGAGTTGGGCGACCAGGGGCGTTTGGGGAACCGGGCGGACAGCGGCACTTTGCCTAATATTTGGCCGCTCCGGGGAACCAGGCAGGTCGGCCTCATTCCTGCACTTCTGCCCCTGAGTTGGGCGACCAGGGGCGTTTGGGGAACCGGGCGGACACCGGCACTTTGCTCTTTTTTTGGCCGCTTTAGGGAACCAGGCAACTCGGCCTCATTTCAGCACTTCTGCCCCTGAGTTGGGCGACCAGGGGCGTTTGGGGAACCGGGCGGACAGCGGCACTTTGCCTAATATTTGGCCGCTCCAGGGAACCAGGCAACTCGGCCTGACTTCAGCACTTCTCCCCTGAGTTGGGCGACCAGGGGCGTTTGGGGAACCGGGCGGACACCGGCACTTTGCCTAATATTTGGCCGCTTTAGGGAACCAGGCAACTCGGCCTCATTTCAGCACTTCTCCCCTGAGTTGGGCGACCAGGGGCGTTTGGGGAACCGGGCGGACACCGGCACTTTGCCTAATATTTGGCCGCTTTAGGGAACCAGGCAACTCGGCCTCATTTCAGCACTTCTCCCCTGAGTTGGGCGACCAGGGGCGTTTGGGGAACCGGGCGGACACCGGCACTTTGCTCTTTTTTTGGCCGCTTTAGGGAACCAGGCAACTCGGCCTCATTTCAGCACTTCTGCCCCTGAGTTGGGCGACCAGGGGCGTTTGGGGAACCGGGCGGACACCGGCACTTTGCCTAATATTTGGCCGATTTTGGGAACCAGGCAACTCGGCCTCATTTCAGCACTTCTCCCCTGAGTTGGGCGACCAGGGGCGTTTGGGGAAC
>NW_028283530.1:12500-15462 GCF_059441005.1 Hippichthys cyanospilos
CGGAGCCTCCATCAGAAGGACTCGGGCCCCCCGACGGCGCCGGGCGAAGCGGCCTTCCGTACGCCACATGTCCCGCGCCCTCCGGCGGGCGGGGATTCGGCGCTGGGCTCTTCCCTCTTCGCTCGCCGCTACTGAGGGAATCCTGGTTAGTTTCTTTTCCTCCGCTTAGTAATATGCTTAAATTCAGCGGGTCGTCTCGTCTGATCTGAGGTCGGTCGGATGGATGGGGTTGTTGCGGGAAGGGGGGGGGGTGCAAGAGGCGGGGCAGGCGGGGTTCGGGCGGAGCGGAGCGAGGCGAGGCGGCCGCCGGGGCGGGACCGCGGCGGGGTGGGCCGGAGCCCTCCCCTGACCGCGGCCGCCGACCGACGTCCGCAACGCCCGCCCGCAGCGGAGCGAGGCGAGGCGGCCGCCGGCGGGACCGCGGCGGGGTGGGCCGGAGCCCTCCCCTGACCGCGGCCGCGCGCCAGACGTCCGCAACGCCAGCCCGCCCGGAGCGAGGCGAGGCGGCCGCCGGCGGGGCCGCGGCGGGGTGGGGCCGGAGCCCCTCCCCTGACCGCGACCGCGCGCCCGACGTCCGCAACGCCCGCCCGCACGCCCATATACCAGCCAGCCAGCCTCGCCGCACGCACGCCCCCGCTCCGCGATTCGCTTCGGCCGCCGTGGCTCCGGACCGCGCCCCGCTCCGCGATGCCGCCCGCGCGACCGCGCCCCCCGCCGCCCCGCGGGCGGACCGAACCCCCTGCCTCCCCGACAGCGGCGCGCGTGGGCCGCGGCAGGACACCGGCGCGGGCTGCGCGAGAAGGACTGAGCCTCCGCCGGCAGCCGCGCCGGGGCCTGCGCGCGGGCGCGCGCCGCCTGGGTGCGAGCGACAGGGGGAACGGCCGCCGCGGGGCGCGGCGGCGGGAGAGCTGGCCGGTCGGCGTGCGGCAACGGTGTCGGGGTACGGGTCCCGGAGTTGCTGCGGCCGGTCTGCACTTGGGGGGACGGAGGCGCGACCGGGACGGTGCGCCTTCGACGGCCCCAGCCGCGGGAGACCGGGGTCTCCCGATCGATCGTCAAGCGACGCTCAGACAGGCGTGGCCCCGGGAGGGACCCGGGGCCGCAAAGTGCGTTCGAAGTGTCGATGATCAATGTGTCCTGCAATTCACATTAGTTCTCGCAGCTAGCTGCGTTCTTCATCGACGCACGAGCCGAGTGATCCACCGCTAAGAGTTGTCAGAGGTTTTTGGTTTGTGGGGAGCCGCCGCGCGCGGGGCGGGGAGTTTCCTCCGGGCCCGGGCGGCGGCTCAGACTTAGTCATGACGTTGGGTTTGGTTTTTTTCCAGGCCCTGGCCCCGGGCGCCGCGCCCCGTCACCGGTTCGCGGACATTAAACCCCCCAGCAAACCCCGCCGGAAGCGGAGCGTGGGCGTTGGGTACCCGGCGGATAGAATAGGTTCCGAGGTGTGCGGGCCGCGCTGGCACCGGCGGGGAGAAGTCCCCCGCCGGCCGCGGCCCGGCACGAGACTAAGGGGATGGACGGTGGGCGCAGGGGAGAGGGCGGGGACGCCCCGGCGGAGGTGCGGGGCAGGCGGGGGTGGCGCGGGGCGGGGCAGGCGGGGGTTCGGGCGGAGCGGAGCGAGGCGAGGCGGCCGCCGGCGGGGCCGCGGCGGGGTGGGGCCGGAGCCCTCCCCTGACCGCGGCCGCCGACCGACGTCCGCAACGCCCGCCCGCAGCGGAGCGAGGCGAGGCGAGGCGCCGGCGGGACCGCGGCGGGGCGGGCCGGAGCCCTCCCCTGACCGCGGCCGCGCGCCCGACGTCCGCAACGCCCGCCCGCCCGGAGCGAGGCGAGGCGGCCGCCGGCGGGGCCGCGGCGGGGTGGGGGCCGGAGCCCCTCCCCTGACCGCGACCGCGCGCCAGACGTCCGCAACGCCCGCCCGCACACCCATATACCAGCCAGCCAGCCCGCCCGCACGCGCGCCCCCGCTTCCGCGGTGGAACGCCGCCGCCCGACCGCAGGGCGACCCGCCCGACTCTTCCTGCAGCGCACCCGGCCTCGAGGGGGGGCGCGGAGACCGACGCCCGCCGCGCCGCGCGCCGGCGGGGGCGGGGGAGCTGCGGGCGCTACGCGCGGAGGCGGCGGCCGGGGGGGAATGATTTCCCCCGCCGAACCGTCCCCCCCGGCGCACCGCTGACGCAGCCCCCCGCCGCACCGCGCGACCGGGCGCGGGGACGCGGGCGCGCCCCCCCCTGGCTAAAATCCGGCCAACGCGGGGGCTCCGTTAAACCCCACTCCACGGTAATGATCCTTCCGCAGGTTCACCTACGGAAACCTTGTTACGACTTTTACTTCCTCTAGATAGTCAAGTTTGATCGTCTTCTGGGCGCGCCGCCTTGGCCGGGGACGGCCCCGGCGGGGCCCATCCGAGGACCTCACTAAACCATCCAATCGGTAGTAGCGACGGGCGGTGTGTACAAAGGGCAGGGACTTAATCAACGCGGGCTTATGACCCGCGCTTACTGGGAATTCCTCGTTGGTGGGAAATAATTGCAGTCCCCAGTCCCTATCACGAGCGGGGTTCAGAGGGTTACCCGCGCCTCTCGGCGCAGGGCGGCGCACACGCTGGTCCGCTCAGTGTGGCGCGCGTGCAGCCCCGGACATCTAAGGGCATCACAGACCTGTTATTGCTCAATCTCGCGTGGCTGAGCGCCACTTGTCCCTCTAAGAAGTTGGACGCCGGCCGCCGAAGGGGGCCGCGTAACTAGTTAGCATGCCGGAGTCTCGTTCGTTATCGGAATTAACCAGACAAATCGCTCCACCAACTAAGAACGGCCATGCACCACCACCCACGGAATCGAGAAAGAGCTGTCAATCTGTCAATCCTGTCCGTGTCCGGGCCGGGTGAGGTTTCCCGTGTTGAGTCAAATTAAGCCGCAGGCTCCACTCCTGGTGGTGCCCTTCCGTCAATTCCTTTAAGTTTCAG
>NW_028283531.1:2500-14057 GCF_059441005.1 Hippichthys cyanospilos
ACAGAAAAAGCAGATTGATGAGAACAGGTGGACAAAATCGAACCAACTCCTGTTAGGACACTGACACACGAGACAAAATAAACATGAGCAAGAAAGAGCAGAAGAAAATCAAACCTGGAACATGAAAGAAAAAAACAAAAACCTGCCCGTCGCATTTTGGCCCTGCACCCATGCATCTTTTGAGTGATGGACTGCCTGTCAGTCAGCATAATGACACCCAGTGAGCCGCCTGTTTCGTGCTGCTTCTGCCGAGGGTGAGGCCCTCTCTTCATTTCCTTTTTGCCTCCCCAATGTTGCTCTTACTTGGCTTTGTTGTTTCCTCTGCTGCCTTTCAATTATTTTTGCTAAGTCTTCCTCCAGCAGCCAGGGCCACAACGTTGTATTTGTGCGTCTGTGTGTGTGTATGTGTGCGTGTGTAGGTGTGTGCATCTAAGCAAACACAGCGGTCACAAATCCCAAACTATAGCCTTGCAAAAAAAAGCACAAATGCCTATGTTTACAGCTTGCATTCTCTACCTGAAAAATGATATGAATGAAAACACATTTTTATTCTTGCCTATTCATTTGATGGAATTGATAAGTTGGACATTCAGTCTGAAGGTGGACCCTGTTCTCTTTTCATACCTCAGCCATTGTGCAAACTGAATTGAAAAACGATAAAAGACCAAGTATAGAATATGCTCGTGGACTTCTGTGCAAGAGCACGTGTTTTATGCCATATCGGGTAGATATTGGAGACTTAGAATATTTGTAGAGACAAACACACGCGTACGCACATAACATAAGGTGAAATGCGGAATTAAAGGCAAAAACACAAATCTTCCTTGGAAAATTGCAGGAAAAATTTATTTTTTTTCGCCCGGAGCCAAACGACAAGTGGGTTTAGGAATTCGAACTTGCCTCACACGGTATCTGATGAATATCGCCAATGCTGTAGTCCAGCAGCCCGCAGCCATGTTTAGTCGATACAATACAAGTCAGCCTTGCCAACATTGACACATGTCCTGAGCAGAGGAAGAACTCTCCTAGTGACAAGAGTTTGAGAAATTGTAGCACGGGGAAAGAAAAAAAAAAACGATTCATTTGAGAAAGACAATTCATGTCACTCTTCTTGTGATTGTGCTCTATATTTGTGCAGGAAAGGCCAACAACTGGAGCCATCAGATCAGTACATTCTGAGTCAAGAGAAAGAGGGGCGGAGCATGCTCACCATCCGCAACATCCGTCAGGGTGACGGAGGTTTCTACAACTGCAAGTCCACCAACAAGGCAGGTTCTCAGGAGAGGGAGCTCTTTCTCAAAGTATTCGGTGAGTCACTTAAGCCAAGTCGGCCTTATGCCTTTTGTAACGCACTGAAAAATGCGGTACATCAAAGATTTACTTTCAGAACGTTAACATTTTCTTTGTTCCATCAAGGTAACGTATTCATCCGAGCTTCAATTTCAACAATTGGATCCCACGATTAAATGTTTCAAATAGGGTACAACTTGTGGTTTGCTTGGTTCAATCTGACTGAGCACAAGCAGACATATCTAATCTCTGCCCCTTTTCAAGTTCTCAAAAGAGCTTCGTCTTGAATACAATTGTGAAATGAATACATAAGATGGATGGAATGTTTGAATCTGTTCTACTCCACTGACAAGTTTTCATCTATATGCACTCACGATTTAGGCAGATACTGTATACTCTACATGCAGTATGCAGCAGTGGTGAGCATCTGTCACCTTGATTAAAAGCAAAAGGCAACTATGATTTTATGGTTCGTGCTTTCCGCAAGACCAGTGTTCTCACTTGACTCTTTCATTTTCCAATTTGAAAATCATCAACAGCCACAGATAAGCAAAATAGGCTATATCACAGTAATTATGTTTTACTATATTATCACGGTAATTCAACTATGTTACAAGTTAATTACCCTCCATAAACACCCACAAAGTGTTATTTTCCTTGACCTGTCTGAGAATTCCCGCTCATTGTTGCACTTTCAGCACCACCGCCCACATATCGAAGAAAACTCCAGGTCCTCGCATTATCTGTTTTGTGACATCATTAAACAAGGAATTCCGTCTTCGCGCCCGAGCCTACTAAACGCACGCCCGCACTTTCAAAGCAGTCAACGTTCAATGAGGACGATGGGAAAGGGGTGTGGCAGCAACAAGGTCTTTAAGGGTGGAGATATTGCCACCAAAGAAACTCATATTTTGATTGAGAAATTACCCCAATGTACTGTACTGTAATAGTCCCTTCACGCAAGCACGTAGAATGCAGCAGTAATCACTCATATTTTAGTTCAGACAGTTATTGATCCCAATGGAGAGAATGCGCTATGTTGGTTTGCTTTGGAAAAGTCAGATCCGGTATAAATGTACCTCTTTAAGATTGGTATATGCTTGAAAGGTCGACAAGCTCCGCGCGGCTCCGCGTGTTAAAATGACATCATTTCGGCCACCCCGCCCCTCTGTGCGGGTCAGCAGCGCGGTGCGCGCTGGAATTTTTTTTACCACGCGGAATACATGGCAGAGAAACCACTGCTTATGGATGTTCGCTGGTACAAACACCTTTTTGAAAAGGACAACCGTGTCCTAAATACCATAAACAACTCCTGACGTGCACGCAGAATTTAGATCGATTGAATCATCTAGGATTCTCTACCTCTGTCATCGAGGAGTCTTGTTTGTATGATGTAGACTCCATTTACTGCCACCTGTAGCATGGGATTGGCTGACTGTGGGGGAAACCCGCAGCGAGTATTAAGGCCTGCAAAACGCGTGCCAGCGAGATTCCACGCGTCTCCTTTCCGCGCGGAGCGTTCGCGTGTCAAGCATAAACCGGGCTCTACAAGGTAAGCTTTCATCAAGTGCAGCAAACTAATGAACTGATGTTCTGACTCATAAAAACGTATAAATGTTATCCATCAGTTGTACATCATGCGCTCTGTCCTCCAAATACTAATATTTCAAGCTTGCTTTGAGCTCCTTACCTGGAACTCGTGATCCTAGCACCCTTTACACCACTTGGGATTGGGACCGGAATCAGAGAAACATCATTCCAAACAGAGCCTGGAAAGGCGGAAGAGGCATCACAGCAGAGAAAGGCTGGATGTGTGAGAAAGATGGACCTGCTTCATCTGTAAATTTGTTGAAAATGGGCCAGAGGGTTTCCACCACTATTTGACAGAAGCAGAAGCCTGTGATTTATAAATGATCAGCACCTCAGTCATGCATCATCTGTGCGTGTGCTTAAACCTGCTGGCACAGCCTTCATCTCCTCCTCTTTTTGACTGGCGCTCTCATCCTCTCTCTTTTATTTTCCCTTTAATGTTCATTTCTCCACTTCGCCGAGATATCCTCCAGTCCAGCCCCACATCACACAGCTGAAGAATGTGACGGCGGTGGAGGGCAACGCCGTCATGATATCCTGCATCGCTGAGGGCGAGCCGCTGCCGGACATCTCCTGGAGACGAGCCATTGATGGGCGGACCTTTGTGGGTGTCGACAAGGTAGAGTGCCAAAAGAGCCATTTGGTACTTCATTTGTGCACAATGACATCCAGTGTGGACACACATATTGAAGTTATTGTAGACCCTCTGTTTGTACGTTTCTCCTCAACTCATTCTCCTCTAGCCCTGTTAAAATGGATCTTTGCCTTATATAGCTGTCAGTGGCAGTGAATATGTTGTAATGAATCTTAAAATACAACCATTTAAAAAGGATTCATACATTCTCCTGCAAAATATCGATTGAGTTTCTCCATCTTTTGATAACCTGCAAAGCTAGAATCAAGGCAACTGGACTGGCTTTGTTCTTAAGAGTCCCCTCATATACTGAAACATGCTAGGGACTTTCTCAAAGAATGTCCCCGCTACCGACAACAGGTTCAGGAAGCGGCAAACCCAGATCGGGCAGGCTCTAAGATTGTTTGCCTCAAAGGAAAAAACAAATCCAGAGAAAAAAAAGCTTATCAATGCTGTTCATGTCAGGGTTCGATCCCCTGACGCATGTGACCGAAGCGTCCTTGAGCAAAACTCTGAAGCCCCAGGTGCTACTGATGCCGTATCTGTCATCAGTAGGTAAATGTATGCATTAAGTGTAAAGTAATTTGAGTACCTAGGGTAGAACAGTGCTATACTCCTTAAATGCAAGTTTATTTATCGTTTCATCTTGAAAGGCAATTTAAAATAAAGTTGTATAGAGCAGGGTTTCTTTTGCAGTCAGAGACCCCTTTAAGGAAATTACATTTCCCAGAGACCCCCATTGCGGCAACTAAACAAAAACAAACACCAAAAAAAATGATAAGAATTTAAACCAAAAGTGCCCGTTTTGGTCACCAACATATTGAATTTGACAACAAATATAAAAACAAATATATGTGACTTTTCATCCATACTGAAGTTGACAAAATAAAAATTGCAAATTGCATGCCTCTTCATAATAAACTCAGTCTATTTCAACAAATATATCAACAAATGTTACTTTTCAGCCATACTGAAGTTTATCAAATAAAAATTACACATGGCATGCCTTCTCATAACATTTTAAGGGGTCAATTTCCCCTAAAAAGGTTGCTTCCAACAATTTAGTGAATAAATAATCAAGCTCTTTGACGATGACGTGGATTACGTGAATCTATTTGACGAATAACAACGTTATTACATTTTTAAAAATATATTAAACTGTTGAATTAATTCCTTTACTGAAGAGTCAGGAATACATTCACAATGCAATCTCAAATAAAGTGATGTAAATACATGTTTTATTAATAACCCGAGTAATTGCACGGACCCCTTGCAGTCAGGCGATGGAGCCCTGGGGTCCACGGACCCCACTTTGAGAACCAGTGGTTGAAGAAACACAAGCTGAATAGGTGTACAGCATGCTAATGGAACACATTAAGCCACTTTGATGCCAATCTTTCTTTCCAGCGCGAGATTAGTTTTCGCCTGCATTTTTCACTACTTGCAGCGTATGCAGAAAAGGATTTTCTTTTCAACGCCTTTTTTGTTCAGTCCTTCTCTGTTGTTTTTATATGTTACCACTAATGTTGACATTAGAAATTTTCAGAGGCACAGAAGCAGCAGGTACAGATAACCAGACCTGGAGCAACGTCTATGGTTGTGAGGCCTTGAAAAAGGCTGCAGCTTGGCAATATGTGTATCTGCGTTTCAAGAGAAATTCTTTGGGACAAGGACAAAAGAGGAGATAAACGTCAGCTAAAAGAGCGGTATGGCTTTATCTGATTTTAATAGCAAAGCAGAATCTGCGGTAGTTTAGGCTCATCTATAAGCTTCAGCTACAAATGGACTGGTTTATGGACTTGCTGTCTTTTGTTCCAACAACTGCTTTCAAAACATTTTGTCTTTGCCGCATAGATGAGGCAACGTAGGAGTCAAACGTGAACAGCACAGGGAAAAAAAAAAAAAAAAAAAATCTGAAGAAAGAGGACGACAGTTAGTTTCAAGCCATGCTGACATTTACAGCTGGCATTTCTAATAAGTCTCAACCATTGCAATGCAAGTGTCTCAGCCCACCAATCTGAAACCCCCATGCTTTCTTTATATTACTTATGCATTCTATTAGAACACAACATTCTATACTTTCTCTTCTTTACCAATCCTTTAAACCTATGCACTTTTTAGCCGTGTGTTGTCCCACCTGCCCCCTGCGCACTGTGCATGTGTGATTGCATGAACATGCATGGAACCTCTGCCTGCACTGTATGTGTGTGTGTGTCTGCACTTCACTGTTATGTGCTGGCCACTTGCCTTACACTGAGCTGCATATCAAATAGGGTAGGCTTTGGAGGCTGCCTTGGTCTCCACGCACACACCCGGCAGTTGGCTGCGAGGAGTGGAATGGGGGTGGTGGTTTGGGCGAGAGATTGTTGGCTGGTCATTTTCTGACTCGAAGCTCTCCTCCTGGAAGGCCTCCTCTCCCTTCCTCCTCCTAGCTGTTCCCTCCATCTTCAACATTCAGAGTGTGCGTGTACTTCTCCAATCCCGTTGACCCCTGCTGGCAACGTAAACATTCAAAGTCTGAAGTGATGAGCCACTGCAGCTGATTGGCTGACAGTATTGTCAAGATAAGAGTGCCGACAAACTCAATAGGATAAAGCAGAGACGACATGGAGTGTTCTCTGGTGGACTGGGGACATTACATTGTGCTCAATGTGCTGGGGAAGATATGTTTTCATTGTGCAGGAAAACATTGCAAGATAAAACATTTCCACCAGACAGTACAGTTCCCTTTAGATTACAGTGTTCCCTTGCTACTTTGTGCTCCATATTTTGCACCCTTCGTGCTTCACTTAGCTATATTGCAGAGAGACGCACTGTGAAGATTCCCTACATGCCAAACAGATGAGTTAACTGTAAATGCACATGCCACTGGCACTCCTTGGATGTTGACCTATTGCAGTGCACATATAAAATCTTACATTATTAAACCTTATTTAATCCCTTCTGGTTTCCATCACTTGGCTGTAGTCGGGGAACACGGAGGGCCGGAGTTGCCCTGGGAGTAACGGCCCTCAGACGTTGAACTGGAGTGGAGCCTCCCGGTTAACTGCTGAAGATGAGGGAACAATGTATAGTTTGAAAGAGGGATACATTTGCATTAGATTTGCTATACAGTATAGTATGCATGCTGGTGCCATTTCTGGGCATGGTATGTTTTCTGTTTAATCTCGGCAAGTTTTGAGAAATGCCAATGTGGAAAATGTACTCTACTAGCGAGATACAGTTTGTACTTCTGCAAGCTCTGAAAATTTGATTTGACAACTTCACAAGGGTGTTGTCTATCATACAAGAGGAGTTTCAACTGCCACCTCCCGTAGAATTTCTCCCATCTCCTAGGGTAGGTGGGGGGCACTGAGTCCGAGCGGACCATGTTCCGCGTCTCCATCGTCAAGTAGGCAATTCCCAAACCCAGTGGTGAACACCAGCTGTAAGGGATGCCATCAAGCTGAAGTAAGAGTTTTCTTGGGGCATTTTGTCCCATGGGAGTCCAAAAGCAGCTGGCAAAGCGGTTACAGCTTTAGTGGTCCCAGAGGCAAAAACTCTGGTGTGAGAGGAGTTCATTGAGGCCATGGAAAGCGAATTCTAGACAGCTTTGAGGAAATTCAAAAAACACTATTTTCAAAAAACACTGTGTACAGTGGAGATGGGGCGCTGCTGTCCTCGACTCGAGACAATGTGAGCCGATGGGCAGAATACGTCAAAGACCTCCTCAATTCCACCGAAGCAACTTCCCTTGAGGAAGCAGTGTGTGGAAACTCCGGAGTGGGCTCTTCGATCTCAGGGTCTTAAGTCACTAATAAATAAATTCTTGTCAGTCTCATAGTACCACCTGGTCTTTGGACTCGTGGTTGAGGAATACTGGCCTATAGGAGTGAACTATGCTCTGATGACTTTTGCCTTAAAACTATGGACTTCAAATCAGCAACGTTCAAATTGTTGTAATGTTGTGAAATTGTGAGCTACCTCCATGTATTATCTATTATTTTAAAGAGGATCGTGTGGAACAAGATTGTATCAACATCTCAATGTTAATTGTTTGACTACATTTATTTAGAGACATAAATAAGCCTGGTTTTGTGAAAATGCATCACAGAAGGACTATAACAAGATTGAGGCAGATCTCAGGATCTGACGATATCAAAAGTGACAGAGTGGCAATAGCTGATTTTGGAATCGAATTAATGAGGCCTGTCATGTAACATTTTCTTTCATGTGCAGTTACTTTGTGAAATATGCATGAGTCCTGTGTTTCACATCAAAAACTATTTTCATAGCAGTAGCTCCCCATCCAACAGGATGTCATGTAGTCATGTAGTGAGAAGCTCGATCGTCTCAGATGGCAATGGTCCATTTGCTCAGGCACTAACAGTGGATACCTGATGATGCATGACCTTGTTACTGTTTATAGCCATTGCTGCCCCATAGTGTATAGCCCAAGAGAACACTACAATGCAACAAATACTCCTGAAGAAAAGCTACTGTCAGGGTGGTAATGAAAAGAGAACAGCAAAAATGCATCATCGGTTCTGGATTTGGTGACTGTGTCTCCAACAGCCTTCAGGTACTGCTTCAATCCACGCCTTGTCTGTTAGGGGGGATATATATATATATATATATATATATATATATATATATATATATATATATATATATATATATATATATATATATATATATATATATATATTATATATATTATATATATAATATATAATTATTTGAGGAACATGCTTTTTTGCCGTACTCCATTCTTCAGACTTCAATTACTTTTTTTTTTTTAAAGCTTCCGGTCAGTGAAGGAGCTACAGCGTGTCCAGCCCACCCCTACACCACATAACTATTGTTATGTGTGATTTTTCTGCCAATATTACATGCATGCAGCACTACTAGACCCTTTGATACCTGCTAGTTGTTTTTATTAACAGCATAGTTACAGTTAAATTTAGTGTATGAAATGAAATAAAAATAATTATTTTATTTCATAAAACCCCGACTGCGCATGCCACCTGGCCAGTCTGCGCATGCCACCATGGCCAGTCCATAGAAAATTTTCGGGCTCCGTCCCTGCTTTTGGTAACAGTTAATGTCAAATATTCTGTCTTCAGACGTTACCGTAATATTGGAGGATTTTAGGGTTTTCGGCGGCACCAGAAACAAACAAAACAAACAAAATATATACAAACAACAATAAGTTTGTATTTTATTTTTTGGAGGGGGGATACATCTTGTCAATTATATTGATAATACAAACAGCACAGATCTTATTTCTGCATTTTTTAAGGACATATTGTCAATTGATTTGAATATTTATACAGTATATATGATACACATGACCTTATATGTTCACTAATTTTTGTTTTTTTAAATCTTGTTTTGTTTTTTTCCGAGCATCATATGCATTAATGATGCTATTGATTCACAAGCCTGTGCCAGCGGACACAAGCCTGTGGCATTTACATGCTTGATGCTGGTACTCTTCCTCCAATTGTGACCCTACATAGGGCCCTTGCAATTTCACCAGACAAAAACTCTATACAGGAAGTTTGGAGTTGGATAGTCACTCATATCATGGCCGCTCTTAATGCTGTTTAATACATAGCGAAACCTTGCATTTATATGATGCCTACTGAAATGCTTAGGCGGGGAAAAAAATGTTCTGTATAAAAAAAAAAATTGGGGTTGTTATATACATATATAATATACATTTAGAACTTTGTTTTATTTTTGTGAATCCGTGGGTGCTGAAAAGAGTATGTGAAGGTCAACTGCAATCTTGTCTGTTTTTTTTGTATTCTTTCGTCTATTGGTACGCTCTCAAACCGTTTTCTCTCTGACCACATTTTGAAATAATTTCTGTGCAAATTGCAACAGATGCTGTCTAACAAGTTCGAAGAAAAAAAAAACAAAACAAGACATTATTTAGTGTCATCTTTTTTCAAACAATTATTCATTGTGTTCACAAAAAAAGAAAAATCAATCAATGTTCAACAGGTCGAAATGGATCATATCATGAACCCCCTCCTATTTTTATCGATCATACACGTCTTTGTGTGTGGTCAAGTAGTAGGGTCCATTTTAACCCAAGTTACTGTCGCATTTTTTCTTTGAAAATCGCTTTACAAATGAAGTTTGATGGATTAACATCCACCGTGCAGCCTAACTAAGTTGCTAAATTGCCAAACAGAACAGCAGCAAAAGAACGCAGTTTAAAAAAAGAAAAATTCTTGGACCGTATTAATCAGCAAATGCCAATTGTCGAAGATGTAGCACACTGATTTTGAACAAAGAGGATCCTTGAGTTCAAAAAATATATTTTTTGAATTTTAAAATATGTCACCAAACAAATGGAATGCCTTCATAATTATTGTGAAGGTAGTTGTTATGAACTTGACCTTTAGCTTTGTACACATTTCACTGAAGCTAAACACTTTTTGTCCTCAGAGCCAGGACGGACGCTTTGATGTGCGCGGCCTCCATGGCAAATCAGTACTGACCATCAGCAGCGTGAGGCTTGCCGACCTGGGCCGCTTTGACTGTGAGGCACTCAGCAGGATTGGAGGCCATCAGAAGAGCATGTTTCTGGATATTGAGTGTCAGTCTTTGTTTGTTATTTATTTATTTATTTACACCCCATGGTATTTCACATGACTTTATGTGACCCTGCCCACATTTGTTCTCGCGGTGAAACATGAACTGTCTTGAGAAAAAAAAAACAAAAAACTTGTGATTCGTCTATTTGATTTTTTGTTTGGAGGTTATTGGACTGGGCTATCCCGGACCCAATGAGCTCTGACGCTGAGATATGAATATCGGCTCTCGAACGATTGCATTCATTATAAGCGCTGCTTGAATGAGAGCATCGGACAAGGGTATTTATTGGTCACAGAACCCTGATGCTTTTAGACACAGTGACGCAGGTCGAAGGCAAATGGATTGACCACATGTGATTGTCACCCTCTATAATACCCGTATTGCTCCTGATGTGGCAGCCGGCAGGTATCGTCAAATTTAATTGTTTTGGCCTCAGCTGACAAGTGACACTTGCACAGACCCTGCTGAGGCAACCGCTGCTACCCATCTAACTAACTCATTTAATCAGTCACTACAGCAGGTGTCTCAAACTCATTTTTATTGCGGGCCATATTACACTTCTAACTAGTTTTGAAATCAGAGGACAGTAAAAACTGTTCAAAAGATAGATTGGGAACAAAAAATGATTTTTTTTTCCCTCCAAATTTTTAAAAGTTGAAGACAACTTGCAAATTTGGTACTTTATCCAGAAACTTGTAAATCAAATCAGCATTTTGCAGGGCAGTTGAAATGAGTTGGTGGGCCGGTTTTGGCCCATCGGGCCCACACATTAGTTCCTCCTGGCCCATTGATCCACTTTTTGAAATCAGTAAATGTTACAGCCTGGATAAGAATGAAATGAATGAACACACGGCCACAGATGCCTCCTCTTTCGTGGCTCAAGCGAGAATCCAGCTTTTATCCACTAGATATGCACAATTGTTTCAAAACAAACTTTAGTACACAGAATACAAACGCAAGACTAAAGAATATTGGACTGGGCAACCTACTGCATGTTTAAAGGAACAATATTTTAAATAATAAACATCAATCTGACTTCAACTTTCTGTTCACAAAATGTCCGTTCACAAAACGAGCACATACACGCACATACGGCACAACTTCAGTTCACAATTGATTCCACCCGTTATGGTCGCCGAGGGCGATTTCGGCCGACACGGCGGCGAGTACAAGAAAAGCGATTCGAACACACTCAAATCGTCACTGTAATTCAAAACGAACTTTTTCTTTCTCTTCTCTCAACGCTTATTCATGCCAATGAGTGTTTTCAAAGATATTTTCATACCTGGATAAGAATGAAATGAATGAACACACGGACACAGACGGCTCCTCTTTCGTGGTTCAAGCGAGAATGAGCCGTCTGACCGTGAGTCCCCACCTTCTTCCTGTCCAGCAGACATAAACAATCGATCAGTCAGAGGCCAAACTAGTTGATCGTCAAACCCATTGATT
>NW_028283532.1:12500-14030 GCF_059441005.1 Hippichthys cyanospilos
GGCGCCGTTGGCACTTAGTCATTTTTTCGGCTGGGCGACCAGGGGCGTTGAGTGTTTGGGCGACCAGGGGCGCTGTTTGCACTTAGTCATTTTTTCGGCTGGGCGACCAGGGGCGTTTGTTTGCTGGGCGACCAGGGGCATTTTTGACACTTTGCCGTTTTTATGGATGGGCGACCAGGGGCGTTTGTTTGCTGGGCGGACCAGGGGCATTTTTGACACTTTGCCGTTTTTATGGATGGGCGACCAGGGGCGTTTGTTTGCTGGGCGACCAGGGGCATTTTTGACACTTTGCCGTTTTTATGGATGGGCGACCAGGGGCGTTTGTTTGCTGGGCGACCAGGGGCATTTTTGACACTTTGCCGTTTTTATGGATGGGCGACCAGGGGCGTTTGTTTGCTGGGCGACCAGGGGCATTTTTGACACTTTGCCGTTTTTATGGATGGGCGACCAGGGGCGTTTGTTTGCTGGGCGACCAGGGGCATTTTTGACACTTTGCCGTTTTTATGGATGGGCGACCAGGGGCGTTTGTTTGCTGGGCGACCAGGGGCATTTTTGACACTTTGCCGTTTTTATGGATGGGCGACCAGGGGCGTTTGTTTGCTGGGCGACCAGGGGCATTTTTGACACTTTGCCGTTTTTATGGATGGGCGACCAGGGGCGGCTAGTGGCTGGGCGACCAGGGGCATTTTTGACACTTTGCCGTTTTTATGAATGGGCGACCAGGGGCGTTTATTGGCTGGGCGACCAGGGGCATTTTTGACACTTTGCCGTTTTTGTGGATGGGCGACCAGGGGCGCCGTGTGGCTGGGCGACCAGGGGCGTTTGTGGGACCGGGCTGACACCGGGACTTTGCCTTTAATTCGGCCGCTCCAGGGAACCAGGAACGCCGGCCTCTGCTCAGCACAAGTCGGCCTGAAGTGGGACTTTGTCATATTTTAATCCTGGGCGACCAGGGGCGTTTGAGGGACCGGGATGACACCGGCACTTTGCCTTTAATTTGGCCGCTCCAGGGAACCAGGAACGCCGGCCTCTGCTCAGCACAAGTCGGCCTGAAGTGGGACTTTGTCATATTTTAATCCTGGGCGACCAGGGGCGTTTGAGGGACCGGGCTGACACCGGCACTTTGCCTTTAATTTGGCCGCTCCAGGGAACCAGGAGCGCCGGCCTCTGCTCAGCACAAGTCGGCCTGAAGTGTGACTTTGTCATATTTTAATCCTGGGCGACCAGGGGCGTTTGAGGGACCGGGATGACACCGGGACATTGCCTTTAATTTGGCCGCTCCAGGGAACCAGGAGCGCCGGCCTCTGCTCAGCACAAGTCGGCCTGAAGTGTGACTTTGTCATATTTTAATCCTGGGCGACCAGGGGCGTTTGAGGGACCGGGATGACACCGGGACATTGCCTTTAATTTGGCCGCTCCAGGGAACCAGGAGCGCCGGCCTCTGCTCAGCACAAGTCGGCCTGAAGTGTGACTTTGTCATATTTTAATCCTGGGCGACCAGGGGCGTTTGAGGGACCGGGATGACACCGG
>NW_028283533.1:0-2500 GCF_059441005.1 Hippichthys cyanospilos
GGTCTGATGAGCGTCGGCATCGGGCGCCTTAACCCGGCGTTCGGTTCATCCCGCAGCGCCAGTTCTGCTTACCAAAAGTGGCCCACTGGGCGGCTCGCATTCCACGCCCGGCTCCACGCCAGCGAGCCGGGCTTCTTACCCATTTAAAGTTTGAGAATAGGTTGAGATCGTTTCGGCCCCAAGGCCTCTAGTCATTGGCTTTACCGGATAAAACTGCCATGCGCGAGCGCCAGCTATCCTGAGGGAAACTTCGGAAGGAACCAGCTACTAGATGGTTCGATTAGTCTTTCGCCCCTATACCCAGGTCGGACGACCGATTTGCACGTCAGGACCGCTGCGGGCCTCCACCAGAGTTTCCTCTGGCTTCGCCCTGCCCAGGCATAGTTCACCATCTTTCGGGTACCATCGCGCGCGCTCGGGCTCCACCTCCCCGACGGGGCGGGCGAGACGGGCCGGTGGTGCGCCCGGGCCCCGGAGGGCCGGGATCCCACCCGGGGGGCGGGCGGCAGCGCGGGCGCGCCGCCCGCCGTCCTTCACTTTCATTGCGCCGGTGACTAGGGTTTCTGCGGACCCTCCGACTCGCGCGTGCGTTAGACTCCTTGGTCCGTGTTTCAAGACGGGTCGGGTGGGCTGCCGACATCGCCGCGGACCCCTGACGCCGTAAGTTCCCGTGGGCCGGTCCCCGCCCGGCGACGCGACGCGGCCGACGCGCACTGAGGACAGTGCGCGCCGACGCGCGCCGCGCCGGGAGCGGAGGGGCCCCGTCCGAGTACGGAAGGCGCAGCGAGTACATCCCACGGCCCCGGGGGGAAGCGGCGAGGTGCAGACGGAGGACGCTGTAGAGCGAGGGGCGGGGTGCTCCCCCGCGCGCGAACGCGGGGGGCCCCGCCCGACGCCACCGTCGTCCCCGGCCCTTCCAGGCCGACCCAGGGCCGGTCGCGGCGCACCGCGGACGGGGGAAGTGCGCCCGGCCGGGGGGGCCTCGCCGGGGCGCCGGTGGCCGCCCCCGCCCCCCGCGCCGGGCCGGAGCCCGCCGCGGGAAGAGCGGATAGCGGAACCATCCCTGCGCCGCCGACGGGCCGCACGCGCCCTGCCGGGTTGAATCCCCCGCGCGGACTGCGCGGTCCCCACCCGTTTACCTCTCAACGGTTTCACGCCCTGTTGAACTCTCTCTTCAAAGTTCTTTTCAACTTTCCCTTAAGGTACTTGTCGACTATCGGTCTCGTGCCGGTATTTAGCCTTAGATGGAGTTTACCACCCGCTTTGGGCTGCATTCCCAAGCAACCCGACTCCGAGAAGGGCCGCGCCCCGGCGCGCCGGGGGCCTCTACCGGCCTCACACCGTCCCCGGGCGGAGCCTCCATCAGAAGGACTCGGGCCCCCCGACGGCGCCGGGCGAAGCGGCCTTCCGTACGCCACATGTCCCGCGCCCTCCGGCGGGCGGGGATTCGGCGCTGGGCTCTTCCCTCTTCGCTCGCCGCTACTGAGGGAATCCTGGTTAGTTTCTTTTCCTCCGCTTAGTAATATGCTTAAATTCAGCGGGTCGTCTCGTCTGATCTGAGGTCGGTCGGATGGATGGGGTTGTTGCGGGAAGGGGGGGGGGTGCAAGAGGCGGGGCAGGCGGGGTTCGGGCGGAGCGGAGCGAGGCGAGGCGGCCGCCGGGGCGGGACCGCGGCGGGGTGGGCCGGAGCCCTCCCCTGACCGCGGCCGCCGACCGACGTCCGCAACGCCCGCCCGCAGCGGAGCGAGGCGAGGCGGCCGCCGGCGGGACCGCGGCGGGGTGGGCCGGAGCCCTCCCCTGACCGCGGCCGCGCGCCAGACGTCCGCAACGCCAGCCCGCCCGGAGCGAGGCGAGGCGGCCGCCGGCGGGGCCGCGGCGGGGTGGGGCCGGAGCCCCTCCCCTGACCGCGACCGCGCGCCCGACGTCCGCAACGCCCGCCCGCACGCCCATATACCAGCCAGCCAGCCTCGCCGCACGCACGCCCCCGCTCCGCGATTCGCTTCGGCCGCCGTGGCTCCGGACCGCGCCCCGCTCCGCGATGCCGCCCGCGCGACCGCGCCCCCCGCCGCCCCGCGGGCGGACCGAACCCCCTGCCTCCCCGACAGCGGCGCGCGTGGGCCGCGGCAGGACACCGGCGCGGGCTGCGCGAGAAGGACTGAGCCTCCGCCGGCAGCCGCGCCGGGGCCTGCGCGCGGGCGCGCGCCGCCTGGGTGCGAGCGACAGGGGGAACGGCCGCCGCGGGGCGCGGCGGCGGGAGAGCTGGCCGGTCGGCGTGCGGCAACGGTGTCGGGGTACGGGTCCCGGAGTTGCTGCGGCCGGTCTGCACTTGGGGGGACGGAGGCGCGACCGGGACGGTGCGCCTTCGACGGCCCCAGCCGCGGGAGACCGGGGTCTCCCGATCGATCGTCAAGCGACGCTCAGACAGGCGTGGCCCCGGGAGGGACCCGGGGCCGCAAAGTGCGTTCGAAGTGTCGATGATCAATGTGTCCTGCAATTCACA
>NW_028283533.1:7500-13788 GCF_059441005.1 Hippichthys cyanospilos
TCGTGTTTCATAAGCGGCCCCCCCGAAAGGCCGCGGCGAGCCAAAAGGCCGCCCGCTTCTCCGGTCCGTGTTCGTGTTTAATATTCGGCCCGCCCGCTCGGAGCGAGGCCGGGAAGAGCGGCTAAGCCGACCGCTTCTCCGGTCCGTGTTCGTGTTTCATAAGCGGCCCCCCCGAAAGGCCGCGGCGAGCGGCAGAGCCGCCCGCTTCTCCGGTCCGTGTTCGTGTTTAATATTCGGCCCGCCCGCTCGGAGCGAGGCCGGGAAGAGCGGCAAAGCCGCCCGCTTCTCCAGTCCGTGTTCGTGTTTCATTAGCGGCCCCCCCCCACCCGGAGCGAGGCCGCGGCGAGCGGCAACGCCGCCCGCTTCTCCAGTCCGTGTTCGTGTTTCATAAGCGGCCCCCCCCCCCTTCCGGAGCGAGGCCGCGGCGAGCGGCAAAGCCGCCCGCTTCTCCAGTCCGTGTTCGTGTTTCACATTGCCGGGGAGCCAGGCACTCATTTGTGATAAAAGTGGCACTCTGTCATATTTTCAGAAAAGTGGGACTTTGCCATATTTTCGAAAAAGTGGGACTTTGTCATATTTTCGAAAAGTGGGACTTTGTCATATTTTCGAAAAAGTGGGACTTTGTCATATTTTCGGCTCCAAAAGCTCTTAAAATGCTGTTCCCTATATATGTGCCGATAGTGTTTTGGAGATCTGGGTCAAACCTCCGCATCTTTTTGGTTTGAGGGTAGAGGTGGGGGGTCAACGCAAAAGATGCGGGCACTTAGTCATTTTTTCGGTTGGGCGACCAGGGGCGCTGTTGGCACTTTGTCATTTTTTCGGCTGGGCGACCAGGGGCGCCGTTTGCACTTAGTCATTTTTAAGGCTGGGCGACCAGGGGCGTTGAGTGTTTGGGCGACCAGGGGCGCCGTTGGCACTTAGTCATTTTTTCGGCTGGGCGACCAGGGGCGTTGAGTGTTTGGGCGACCAGGGGCGCTGTTTGCACTTAGTCATTTTTTATGGATGGGCGACCAGGGGCGTTTGTTTGCTGGGCGACCAGGGGCATTTTTGACACTTTGCCGTTTTTATGGATGGGCGACCAGGGGCGTTTGTTTGCTGGGCGACCAGGGGCATTTTTGACACTTTGCCGTTTTTATGGATGGGCGACCAGGGGCGTTTGTTTGCTGGGTGACCAGGGGCATTTTTGACACTTTGCCGTTTTTATGGATGGGCGACCAGGGGCGTTTGTTTGCTGGGCGACCAGGGGCATTTTTGACACTTTGCCGTTTTTATGGATGGGCGACCAGGGGCGTTTGTTTGCTGGGCGACCAGGGGCATTTTTGACACTTTGCCGTTTTTATGGATGGGCGACCAGGGGCGTTTGTTTGCTGGGCGACCAGGGGCATTTTTGACACTTTGCCGTTTTTATGGATGGGCGACCAGGGGCGTTTGTTTGCTGGGCGACCAGGGGCATTTTTGACACTTTGCCGTTTTTATGGATGGGCGACCAGGGGCGTTTGTTTGCTGGGCGACCAGGGGCATTTTTGACACTTTGCCGTTTTTATGGATGGGCGACCAGGGGCGTTTGTTTGCTGGGCGACCAGGGGCATTTTTGACACTTTGCCGTTTTTATGGATGGGCGACCAGGGGCGTTTGTTTGCTGGGCGACCAGGGGCATTTTTGACACTTTGCCGTTTTTATGGATGGGCGACCAGGGGCGTTTGTTTGCTGGGCGACCAGGGGCATTTTTGACACTTTGCCGTTTTTATGGATGGGCGACCAGGGGCGTTTGTTTGCTGGGCGACCAGGGGCATTTTTGACACTTTGCCGTTTTTATGGATGGGCGACCAGGGGCGTTTGTTTGCTGGGCGACCAGGGGCATTTTTGACACTTTGCCGTTTTTATGGATGGGCGACCAGGGGCGTTTGTTTGCTGGGCGACCAGGGGCATTTTTGACACTTTGCCGTTTTTATGGATGGGCGACCAGGGGCGTTTGTTTGCTGGGCGACCAGGGGCATTTTTGACACTTTGCCGTTTTTATGGATGGGCGACCAGGGGCGTTTGTTTGCTGGGCGACCAGGGGCATTTTTGACACTTTGCCGTTTTTATGGATGGGCGACCAGGGGCGTTTGTTTGCTGGGCGACCAGGGGCATTTTTGACACTTTGCCGTTTTTATGGATGGGCGACCAGGGGCGTTTGTTTGCTGGGCGACCAGGGGCATTTTTGACACTTTGCCGTTTTTATGGATGGGCGACCAGGGGCGTTTGTTTGCTGGGCGACCAGGGGCATTTTTGACACTTTGCCGTTTTTATGGATGGGCGACCAGGGGCGTTTGTTTGCTGGGCGACCAGGGGCATTTTTGACACTTTGCCGTTTTTATGGATGGGCGACCAGGGGCGTTTGTTTGCTGGGCGACCAGGGGCATTTTTGACACTTTGCCGTTTTTATGGATGGGCGACCAGGGGCGTTTGTTTGCTGGGCGACCAGGGGCATTTTTGACACTTTGCCGTTTTTATGGATGGGCGACCAGGGGCGTTTGTTTGCTGGGCGACCAGGGGCATTTTTGACACTTTGCCGTTTTTATGGATGGGCGACCAGGGGCGTTTGTTTGCTGGGCGACCAGGGGCATTTTTGACACTTTGCCGTTTTTATGGATGGGCGACCAGGGGCGTTTGTTTGCTGGGCGACCAGGGGCATTTTTGACACTTTGCCGTTTTTATGGATGGGCGACCAGGGGCGTTTGTTTGCTGGGCGACCAGGGGCATTTTTGACACTTTGCCGTTTTTATGGATGGGCGACCAGGGGCGTTTGTTTGCTGGGCGACCAGGGGCATTTTTGACACTTTGCCGTTTTTATGGATGGGCGACCAGGGGCGTTTGTTTGCTGGGCGACCAGGGGCATTTTTGAC
This sequence comes from Hippichthys cyanospilos, assembly GCF_059441005.1. Classification (NCBI taxonomy): domain Eukaryota; kingdom Metazoa; phylum Chordata; class Actinopteri; order Syngnathiformes; family Syngnathidae; genus Hippichthys; species Hippichthys cyanospilos. The sequence goes on from NW_028283533.1 coordinate 10,389, forward strand.
ACTTTGCCGTTTTTATGGATGGGCGACCAGGGGCGTTTGTTTGCTGGGCGACCAGGGGCATTTTTGACACTTTGCCGTTTTTATGGATGGGCGACCAGGGGCGTTTGTTTGCTGGGCGACCAGGGGCATTTTTGACACTTTGCCGTTTTTATGGATGGGCGACCAGGGGCGTTTGTTTGCTGGGCGACCAGGGGCATTTTTGACACTTTGCCGTTTTTATGGATGGGCGACCAGGGGCGTTTGTTTGCTGGGCGACCAGGGGCATTTTTGACACTTTGCCGTTTTTATGGATGGGCGACCAGGGGCGTTTGTTTGCTGGGCGACCAGGGGCATTTTTGACACTTTGCCGTTTTTATGGATGGGCGACCAGGGGCGTTTGTTTGCTGGGCGACCAGGGGCATTTTTGACACTTTGCCGTTTTTATGGATGGGCGACCAGGGGCGTTTGTTTGCTGGGCGACCAGGGGCATTTTTGACACTTTGCCGTTTTTATGGATGGGCGACCAGGGGCGTTTGTTTGCTGGGCGACCAGGGGCATTTTTGACACTTTGCCGTTTTTATGGATGGGCGACCAGGGGCGTTTGTTTGCTGGGCGACCAGGGGCATTTTTGACACTTTGCCGTTTTTATGGATGGGCGACCAGGGGCGTTTGTTTGCTGGGCGACCAGGGGCATTTTTGACACTTTGCCGTTTTTATGGATGGGCGACCAGGGGCGTTTGTTTGCTGGGCGACCAGGGGCATTTTTGACACTTTGCCGTTTTTATGGATGGGCGACCAGGGGCGTTTGTTTGCTGGGCGACCAGGGGCATTTTTGACACTTTGCCGTTTTTATGGATGGGCGACCAGGGGCGTTTGTTTGCTGGGCGACCAGGGGCATTTTTGACACTTTGCCGTTTTTATGGATGGGCGACCAGGGGCGTTTGTTTGCTGGGCGACCAGGGGCATTTTTGACACTTTGCCGTTTTTATGGATGGGCGACCAGGGGCGTTTGTTTGCTGGGCGACCAGGGGCATTTTTGACACTTTGCCGTTTTTATGGATGGGCGACCAGGGGCGTTTGTTTGCTGGGCGACCAGGGGCATTTTTGACACTTTGCCGTTTTTATGGATGGGCGACCAGGGGCGTTTGTTTGCTGGGCGACCAGGGGCATTTTTGACACTTTGCCGTTTTTATGGATGGGCGACCAGGGGCGTTTGTTTGCTGGGCGACCAGGGGCATTTTTGACACTTTGCCGTTTTTATGGATGGGCGACCAGGGGCGTTTGTTTGCTGGGCGACCAGGGGCATTTTTGACACTTTGCCGTTTTTATGGATGGGCGACCAGGGGCGTTTGTTTGCTGGGCGACCAGGGGCATTTTTGACACTTTGCCGTTTTTATGGATGGGCGACCAGGGGCGTTTGTTTGCTGGGCGACCAGGGGCATTTTTGACACTTTGCCGTTTTTATGGATGGGCGACCAGGGGCGTTTGTTTGCTGGGCGACCAGGGGCATTTTTGACACTTTGCCGTTTTTATGGATGGGCGACCAGGGGCGTTTGTTTGCTGGGCGACCAGGGGCATTTTTGACACTTTGCCGTTTTTATGGATGGGCGACCAGGGGCGTTTGTTTGCTGGGCGACCAGGGGCATTTTTGACACTTTGCCGTTTTTATGGATGGGCGACCAGGGGCGTTTGTTTGCTGGGCGACCAGGGGCATTTTTGACACTTTGCCGTTTTTATGGATGGGCGACCAGGGGCGTTTGTTTGCTGGGCGACCAGGGGCATTTTTGACACTTTGCCGTTTTTATGGATGGGCGACCAGGGGCGTTTGTTTGCTGGGCGACCAGGGGCATTTTTGACACTTTGCCGTTTTTATGGATGGGCGACCAGGGGCGTTTGTTTGCTGGGCGACCAGGGGCATTTTTGACACTTTGCCGTTTTTATGGATGGGCGACCAGGGGCGTTTGTTTGCTGGGCGACCAGGGGCATTTTTGACACTTTGCCGTTTTTATGGATGGGCGACCAGGGGCGTTTGTTTGCTGGGCGACCAGGGGCATTTTTGACACTTTGCCGTTTTTATGGATGGGCGACCAGGGGCGTTTGTTTGCTGGGCGACCAGGGGCATTTTTGACACTTTGCCGTTTTTATGGATGGGCGACCAGGGGCGTTTGTTTGCTGGGCGACCAGGGGCATTTTTGACACTTTGCCGTTTTTATGGATGGGCGACCAGGGGCGTTTGTTTGCTGGGCGACCAGGGGCATTTTTGACACTTTGCCGTTTTTATGGATGGGCGACCAGGGGCGTTTGTTTGCTGGGCGACCAGGGGCATTTTTGACACTTTGCCGTTTTTATGGATGGGCGACCAGGGGCGTTTGTTTGCTGGGCGACCAGGGGCATTTTTGACACTTTGCCGTTTTTATGGATGGGCGACCAGGGGCGTTTGTTTGCTGGGCGACCAGGGGCATTTTTGACACTTTGCCGTTTTTATGGATGGGCGACCAGGGGCGTTTGTTTGCTGGGCGACCAGGGGCATTTTTGACACTTTGCCGTTTTTATGGATGGGCGACCAGGGGCGTTTGTTTGCTGGGCGACCAGGGGCATTTTTGACACTTTGCCGTTTTTATGGATGGGCGACCAGGGGCGTTTGTTTGCTGGGCGACCAGGGGCATTTTTGACACTTTGCCGTTTTTATGGATGGGCGACCAGGGGCGTTTGTTTGCTGGGCGACCAGGGGCATTTTTGACACTTTGCCGTTTTTATGGATGGGCGACCAGGGGCGTTTGTTTGCTGGGCGACCAGGGGCATTTTTGACACTTTGCCGTTTTTATGGATGGGCGACCAGGGGCGGCTAGTGGCTGGGCGACCAGGGGCATTTTTGACACTTTGCCGTTTTTATGAATGGGCGACCAGGGGCGTTTATTGGCTGGGCGACCAGGGGCATTTTTGACACTTTGCCGTTTTTGTGGATGGGCGACCAGGGGCGCCGTGTGGCTGGGCGACCAGGGGCGTTTGTGGGACCGGGCTGACACCGGGACTTTGCCTTTAATTCGGCCGCTCCAGGGAACCAGGAACGCCGGCCTCTGCTCAGCACAAGTCGGCCTGAAGTGGGACTTTGTCATATTTTAATCCTGGGCGACCAGGGGCGTTTGAGGGACCGGGATGACACCGGCACTTTGCCTTTAATTTGGCCGCTCCAGGGAACCAGGAACGCCGGCCTCTGCTCAGCACAAGTCGGCCTGAAGTGGGACTTTGTCATATTTTAATCCTGGGCGACCAGGGGCGTTTGAGGGACCGGGATGACACCGGGACATTGCCTTTAATTTGGCCGCTCCAGGGAACCAGGAGCGCCGGCCTCTGCTCAGCACAAGTCGGCCTGAAGTGTGACTTTGTCATTTTTTAATCCTGGGCGACCAGGGGCGCCGTT
>NW_028283534.1:10000-12374 GCF_059441005.1 Hippichthys cyanospilos
CGCCCAACTCAGGGGCAGAAGTGCTGAAATGAGGCCGAGTTGCCTGGTTCCCTAAAGCGGCCAAAAAAAGAGCAAAGTGCCGGTGTCCGCCCGGTTCCCCAAACGCCCCTGGTCGCCCAACTCAGGGGAGAAGTGCTGAAATGAGGCCGAGTTGCCTGGTTCCCTAAAGCGGCCAAATATTAGGCAAAGTGCCGGTGTCCGCCCGGTTCCCCAAACGCCCCTGGTCGCCCAACTCAGGGGCAGAAGTGCTGAAATGAGGCCGAGTTGCCTGGTTCCCTAAAGCGGCCAAAAAAAGAGCAAAGTGCCGGTGTCCGCCCGGTTCCCCAAACGCCCCTGGTCGCCCAACTCAGGGGAGAAGTGCTGAAATGAGGCCGAGTTGCCTGGTTCCCAAAATCGGCCAAATATTAGGCAAAGTGCCGGTGTCCGCCCGGTTCCCCAAACGCCCCTGGTCGCCCAACTCAGGGGCAGAAGTGCTGAAATGAGGCCGAGTTGCCTGGTTCCCTAAAGCGGCCAAAAAAAGAGCAAAGTGCCGGTGTCCGCCCGGTTCCCCAAACGCCCCTGGTCGCCCAACTCAGGGGAGAAGTGCTGAAATGAGGCCGAGTTGCCTGGTTCCCAAAATCGGCCAAATATTAGGCAAAGTGCCGGTGTCCGCCCGGTTCCCCAAACGCCCCTGGTCGCCCAACTCAGGGGCAGAAGTGCTGAAATGAGGCCGAGTTGCCTGGTTCCCTAAAGCGGCCAAAAAAAGAGCAAAGTGCCGGTGTCCGCCCGGTTCCCCAAACGCCCCTGGTCGCCCAACTCAGGGGAGAAGTGCTGAAATGAGGCCGAGTTGCCTGGTTCCCTAAAGCGGCCAAATATTAGGCAAAGTGCCGGTGTCCGCCCGGTTCCCCAAACGCCCCTGGTCGCCCAACTCAGGGGCAGAAGTGCTGAAATGAGGCCGAGTTGCCTGGTTCCCTAAAGCGGCCAAAAAAAGAGCAAAGTGCCGGTGTCCGCCCGGTTCCCCAAACGCCCCTGGTCGCCCAACTCAGGGGAGAAGTGCTGAAATGAGGCCGAGTTGCCTGGTTCCCTAAAGCGGCCAAATATTAGGCAAAGTGCCGGTGTCCGCCCGGTTCCCCAAACGCCCCTGGTCGCCCAACTCAGGGGCAGAAGTGCTGAAATGAGGCCGAGTTGCCTGGTTCCCTAAAGCGGCCAAAAAAAGAGCAAAGTGCCGGTGTCCGCCCGGTTCCCCAAACGCCCCTGGTCGCCCAACTCAGGGGAGAAGTGCTGAAATGAGGCCGAGTTGCCTGGTTCCCAAAATCGGCCAAATATTAGGCAAAGTGCCGGTGTCCGCCCGGTTCCCCAAACGCCCCTGGTCGCCCAACTCAGGGGCAGAAGTGCTGAAATGAGGCCGAGTTGCCTGGTTCCCTGGAGCGGCCAAATATTAGGCAAAGTGCCGGTGTCCGCCCGGTTCCTTAAACGCCCCTGGTCGCCCAACTGACCGGCAGAAGTGCTGAAATGAGGCCGACCTGCCTGGTTCCCTGGAGCGGCCAAATATTAGGCAAAGTGCCGCTGTCCGCCCGGTTCCCCAAACGCCCCTGGTCGCCCAACTGACCGGCAGAAGTGCTGAAATGAGGCCGACCTGCCTGGTTCCCCGGAGCGGCCAAATATTAGGCAAAGTGCCGCTGTCCGCCCGGTTCCCCAAACGCCCCTGGTCGCCCAACTCAGGGGAGAAGTGCTGAAGTCAGGCCGAGTTGCCTGGTTCCCTGAAACGGCCAAATATTAGGCAAAGTGCCGCTGTCCGCCCGGTTCCTCACACGCCCCTGGTCGCCCAACTTACCGGCAGAAGTGCTGAAGTCAGGCCGACCTGCCTGGTTCCCTGGAGCGGCCAAATATCAGGCAAAGTGCCGCTGTCCGCCCGGTTCCCCAAACGCCCCTGGTCGCCCAACTGACCGGCAGAAGTGCTGAAATGAGGCCGACCTGCCTGGTTCCCCGGAGCGGCCAAATATTAGGCAAAGTGCCGCTGTCCGCCCGGTTCCCCAAACGCCCCTGGTCGCCCAACTCAGGGGAGAAGTGCTGAAGTCAGGCCGAGTTGCCTGGTTCCCTGAAACGGCCAAATATTAGGCAAAGTGCCGCTGTCCGCCCGGTTCCTCACACGCCCCTGGTCGCCCAACTTACCGGCAGAAGTGCTGAAGTCAGGCCGACCTGCCTGGTTCCCTGGAGCGGCCAAATATTAGGCAAAGTGCCGGTGTCCGCCCGGTTCCTTAAACGCCCCTGGTCGCCCAACTGACCGGCAGAAGTGCTGAAATGAGGCCGACCTGCCTGGTTCCCTGGAGCGGCCAAATATTAGGCAAAGTGCCGCTGTCCGCCCGGTTCCCCAAACGCCCCTGGTCGCCCAACT
>NW_028283535.1:7500-12265 GCF_059441005.1 Hippichthys cyanospilos
GCCGCCCGCTTTCTCTGGTCCGTGTTCGTTAAGCGGCCCGCCTGGAGCGAGGCCGCGGCGAGCCAAAAGGCCGCCCGCTTCTCCGGTCCGTGTTCGTGTTTAATATTCGGCCCGCCCGCTCGGAGCGAGGCCGGGGAGAGCGGCTAAGCCGACCGCTTCTCCGGTCCGTGTTCGTGTTTCATAAGCGGCCCCCCCGAAAGGCCGCGGCGAGCCAAAAGGCCGCCCGCTTCTCCGGTCCGTGTTCGTGTTTAATATTCGGCCCGCCCGCTCGGAGCGAGGCCGGGGAGAGCGGCTAAGCCGACCGCTTCTCCGGTCCGTGTTCGTGTTTCATAAGCGGCCCCCCCGAAAGGCCGCGGCGAGCCAAAAGGCCGCCCGCTTCTCCGGTCCGTGTTCGTGTTTAATATTCGGCCCGCCCGCTCGGAGCGAGGCCGGGGAGAGCGGCTAAGCCGACCGCTTCTCCGGTCCGTGTTCGTGTTTCATAAGCGGCCCCCCCGAAATGCCGCGGCGAGCCAAAAGGCCGCCCGCTTCTCCGGTCCGTGTTCGTGTTTAATATTCGGCCCGCCCGCTCGGAGCGAGGCCGGGGAGAGCGGCTAAGCCGACCGCTTCTCCGGTCCGTGTTCGTGTTTCATAAGCGGCCCCCCCGAAAGGCCGCGGCGAGCCAAAAGGCCGCCCGCTTCTCCGGTCCGTGTTCGTGTTTAATATTCGGCCCGCCCGCTCGGAGCGAGGCCGGGAAGAGCGGCTAAGCCGACCGCTTCTCCGGTCCGTGTTCGTGTTTCATAAGCGGCCCCCCCGAAAGGCCGCGGCGAGCCAAAAGGCCGCCCGCTTCTCCGGTCCGTGTTCGTGTTTAATATTCGGCCCGCCCGCTCGGAGCGAGGCCGGGAAGAGCGGCTAAGCCGACCGCTTCTCCGGTCCGTGTTCGTGTTTCATAAGCGGCCCCCCCGAAAGGCCGCGGCGAGCCAAAAGGCCGCCCGCTTCTCCGGTCCGTGTTCGTGTTTAATATTCGGCCCGCCCGCTCGGAGCGAGGCCGGGAAGAGCGGCTAAGCCGACCGCTTCTCCGGTCCGTGTTCGTGTTTCATAAGCGGCCCCCCCGAAAGGCCGCGGCGAGCGGCAGAGCCGCCCGCTTCTCCGGTCCGTGTTCGTGTTTAATATTCGGCCCGCCCGCTCGGAGCGAGGCCGGGAAGAGCGGCAAAGCCGCCCGCTTCTCCAGTCCGTGTTCGTGTTTCATTAGCGGCCCCCCCCCACCCGGAGCGAGGCCGCGGCGAGCGGCAACGCCGCCCGCTTCTCCAGTCCGTGTTCGTGTTTCATAAGCGGCCCCCCCCCCCTTCCGGAGCGAGGCCGCGGCGAGCGGCAAAGCCGCCCGCTTCTCCAGTCCGTGTTCGTGTTTCACATTGCCGGGGAGCCAGGCACTCATTTGTGATAAAAGTGGCACTCTGTCATATTTTCAGAAAAGTGGGACTTTGCCATATTTTCGAAAAAGTGGGACTTTGTCATATTTTCGAAAAGTGGGACTTTGTCATATTTTCGAAAAAGTGGGACTTTGTCATATTTTCGGCTCCAAAAGCTCTTAAAATGCTGTTCCCTATATATGTGCCGATAGTGTTTTGGAGATCTGGGTCAAACCTCCGCATCTTTTTGGTTTGAGGGTAGAGGTGGGGGGTCAACGCAAAAGATGCGGGCACTTAGTCATTTTTTCGGTTGGGCGACCAGGGGCGCTGTTGGCACTTTGTCATTTTTTCGGCTGGGCGACCAGGGGCGCCGTTTGCACTTAGTCATTTTTAAGGCTGGGCGACCAGGGGCGTTGAGTGTTTGGGCGACCAGGGGCGCCGTTGGCACTTAGTCATTTTTTCGGCTGGGCGACCAGGGGCGTTGAGTGTTTGGGCGACCAGGGGCGCTGTTTGCACTTAGTCATTTTTTATGGATGGGCGACCAGGGGCGTTTGTTTGCTGGGCGACCAGGGGCATTTTTGACACTTTGCCGTTTTTATGGATGGGCGACCAGGGGCGTTTGTTTGCTGGGCGACCAGGGGCATTTTTGACACTTTGCCGTTTTTATGGATGGGCGACCAGGGGCGTTTGTTTGCTGGGTGACCAGGGGCATTTTTGACACTTTGCCGTTTTTATGGATGGGCGACCAGGGGCGTTTGTTTGCTGGGCGACCAGGGGCATTTTTGACACTTTGCCGTTTTTATGGATGGGCGACCAGGGGCGTTTGTTTGCTGGGCGACCAGGGGCATTTTTGACACTTTGCCGTTTTTATGGATGGGCGACCAGGGGCGTTTGTTTGCTGGGCGACCAGGGGCATTTTTGACACTTTGCCGTTTTTATGGATGGGCGACCAGGGGCGTTTGTTTGCTGGGCGACCAGGGGCATTTTTGACACTTTGCCGTTTTTATGGATGGGCGACCAGGGGCGTTTGTTTGCTGGGCGACCAGGGGCATTTTTGACACTTTGCCGTTTTTATGGATGGGCGACCAGGGGCGTTTGTTTGCTGGGCGACCAGGGGCATTTTTGACACTTTGCCGTTTTTATGGATGGGCGACCAGGGGCGTTTGTTTGCTGGGCGACCAGGGGCATTTTTGACACTTTGCCGTTTTTATGGATGGGCGACCAGGGGCGTTTGTTTGCTGGGCGACCAGGGGCATTTTTGACACTTTGCCGTTTTTATGGATGGGCGACCAGGGGCGTTTGTTTGCTGGGCGACCAGGGGCATTTTTGACACTTTGCCGTTTTTATGGATGGGCGACCAGGGGCGTTTGTTTGCTGGGCGACCAGGGGCATTTTTGACACTTTGCCGTTTTTATGGATGGGCGACCAGGGGCGTTTGTTTGCTGGGCGACCAGGGGCATTTTTGACACTTTGCCGTTTTTATGGATGGGCGACCAGGGGCGTTTGTTTGCTGGGCGACCAGGGGCATTTTTGACACTTTGCCGTTTTTATGGATGGGCGACCAGGGGCGTTTGTTTGCTGGGCGACCAGGGGCATTTTTGACACTTTGCCGTTTTTATGGATGGGCGACCAGGGGCGTTTGTTTGCTGGGCGACCAGGGGCATTTTTGACACTTTGCCGTTTTTATGGATGGGCGACCAGGGGCGTTTGTTTGCTGGGCGACCAGGGGCATTTTTGACACTTTGCCGTTTTTATGGATGGGCGACCAGGGGCGTTTGTTTGCTGGGCGACCAGGGGCATTTTTGACACTTTGCCGTTTTTATGGATGGGCGACCAGGGGCGTTTGTTTGCTGGGCGACCAGGGGCATTTTTGACACTTTGCCGTTTTTATGGATGGGCGACCAGGGGCGTTTGTTTGCTGGGCGACCAGGGGCATTTTTGACACTTTGCCGTTTTTATGGATGGGCGACCAGGGGCGTTTGTTTGCTGGGCGACCAGGGGCATTTTTGACACTTTGCCGTTTTTATGGATGGGCGACCAGGGGCGTTTGTTTGCTGGGCGACCAGGGGCATTTTTGACACTTTGCCGTTTTTATGGATGGGCGACCAGGGGCGTTTGTTTGCTGGGCGACCAGGGGCATTTTTGACACTTTGCCGTTTTTATGGATGGGCGACCAGGGGCGTTTGTTTGCTGGGCGACCAGGGGCATTTTTGACACTTTGCCGTTTTTATGGATGGGCGACCAGGGGCGTTTGTTTGCTGGGCGACCAGGGGCATTTTTGACACTTTGCCGTTTTTATGGATGGGCGACCAGGGGCGTTTGTTTGCTGGGCGACCAGGGGCATTTTTGACACTTTGCCGTTTTTATGGATGGGCGACCAGGGGCGTTTGTTTGCTGGGCGACCAGGGGCATTTTTGACACTTTGCCGTTTTTATGGATGGGCGACCAGGGGCGTTTGTTTGCTGGGCGACCAGGGGCATTTTTGACACTTTGCCGTTTTTATGGATGGGCGACCAGGGGCGTTTGTTTGCTGGGCGACCAGGGGCATTTTTGACACTTTGCCGTTTTTATGGATGGGCGACCAGGGGCGTTTGTTTGCTGGGCGACCAGGGGCATTTTTGACACTTTGCCGTTTTTATGGATGGGCGACCAGGGGCGTTTGTTTGCTGGGCGACCAGGGGCATTTTTGACACTTTGCCGTTTTTATGGATGGGCGACCAGGGGCGTTTGTTTGCTGGGCGACCAGGGGCATTTTTGACACTTTGCCGTTTTTATGGATGGGCGACCAGGGGCGTTTGTTTGCTGGGCGACCAGGGGCATTTTTGACACTTTGCCGTTTTTATGGATGGGCGACCAGGGGCGTTTGTTTGCTGGGCGACCAGGGGCATTTTTGACACTTTGCCGTTTTTATGGATGGGCGACCAGGGGCGTTTGTTTGCTGGGCGACCAGGGGCATTTTTGACACTTTGCCGTTTTTATGGATGGGCGACCAGGGGCGTTTGTTTGCTGGGCGACCAGGGGCATTTTTGACACTTTGCCGTTTTTATGGATGGGCGACCAGGGGCGTTTGTTTGCTGGGCGACCAGGGGCATTTTTGACACTTTGCCGTTTTTATGGATGGGCGACCAGGGGCGTTTGTTTGCTGGGCGACCAGGGGCATTTTTGACACTTTGCCGTTTTTATGAATGGGCGACCAGGGGGCGTTTATTGGCGTGGGCGACCAGGGGCATTTTTGACACTTTGCCGTTTTTGTGGATGGGCGACCAGGGGCGCCGTGTGGCTGGGCGACCAGGGGCGTTTGTGGACCGGGCTGACACCGGGACTTTGCCTTTAATTCGGCCGCTCCAGGGAACCAGGAACGCCGGCCTCTGCTCAGCACA
>NW_028283536.1:0-11582 GCF_059441005.1 Hippichthys cyanospilos
GCAACATTATATAACATACTGAAGATTAAAAAAAAAAAAAAAAAAACATTAGCTAGCATGTTATCTACAGTCACAAGTTGGACCTACAAACAACTAATTTTGGGCATATTATCATAAATGACAACATTCCAACGAAGAAAACACAACTCACAGACACTCGTGCGCCAGATCTCACAACGAGAAGGAACAACACGTATGCACCAACAGCAACTTCTCCCAAATGAAGCCATACCCTTCTTCCCCAGCACAAAATGCACTTTCAACAGCGGCCGCAGATGACGTAAAAAAAAAAACAACAACAAAAAAACAAAGGCTAAACCAAACAAAGCACACATCTGTAATTGTTACAAGATAAACTAAATCAGGTCCAAAACACCCAAATTATTTCACGGACCCCCAGCAGTCAAGTCATGGAGCCCTGGGGGTACCTGGATCCCACGTTGAGAACCACTGATCTACAGCAACATACATACTTTGAGAAGCATCTGTTTGTTGCCTTGTGGTGAGTTTGTATGCTTTGTCTTTATTTCAGCAGCTCCACTGGTTATATGCAACAAGTCAAATTGTGAGTAAACTGAGACGCGGTGTGTTGAGTGTGTGAAATTTATTAGTAAAACTGCTTATAATACAGTGCCCTGTATTATTTTGCAAATGACCAAAATCATTTAGATTTAATCCTGTAGAATGCAAAGTTCTCCGCTTTACAAACACTTTTCCATTTTCTTGTGTCATTTTCAGCAGGAATTATTCAAATAACACACAATTTGGCCCATGAATGAATGAATTCTGTAAAGGTTTTATGCAACACAAAATAGTTGATTGTGTAAGATTCTGTCGGTGGTCATCTGGCAGGCAAACTCGCCAACTTTGCCTGGAAGCGTCTCTACTGTCATTGCAAGCTGAGGAAACAAACCATGTGTCCCACCTCCCACACTATTCTACACGGGGACCTCTGAGAGTATCCTTAGCAGCTGCATCACCACCTGGATGGGAAATGTGCACTGCATCAAATTGCAACACCCTACAGCATTACACACGGGTGGTTAGTCCAGATCACCAAGGACAACAATTTACTAAAATGTTGCATAAAATACTTCATTCATGTCTCAGAAGACATACTTAACATCTGCTGTACATCTAAAGATTCTTCAGGATTCCATCTAAACTGGTAAAAATAGAAACCAGAACCTTTCCCTCAAGTTGTCAGGCTGTTCATCTGACTGACACTGTGCATTGAGCGAGAGGTCAATGCAGTTTCGACAGTATGTGAAATGTTTACTTATTTATAGATCTATGCTCAATCCTCATGTAATGTTTGCATCCTTGACATTTTGCTCCGATATACCAACTTATTATTATGCACCATTTCACATGAAAACTATGAATATTATTATTCAATTATGCATACTTGAAAATTTAGCAACATAGCGCAATATGGATGAGTTATTGCACACTTTATGAAGTGTTTGCATTATATGGTTAAATAAACATTGTTTTTATTTCTGCAACGACTGAATAATTTACGATTAAAATGAAAGTAGTCCAATGCTATGTTTTGTAGAACAAGAACTAGCTTGTACAGTACTTTCAGATGAAACAACAATTGTTGTGGATTCTAGCCCAAACGCCATTATGAATTTCCCTAGGTCTGTCTGGGAAAGTGATTATCAGGCCAGTACAATCAATGTGCATTCACAACATTGTATCATCAGGACAATACCACAGAGGCCTTTGTCGCGTTTGATGTTCAAAGTTATTGCTATTGCTGTCATCCTCTCTCGTTGCTAACCATCTTTTGTTCTGTTTTTTTTTTTTTTTTTTTTTTTTTTTTTAACAACGTAGCTGTCCCCAGTGGCAAACTCTCACACTGGTGGAGAATTGATTACAGCTTGAGGATTAACTTGAAAATAGACAATTGACGAGGTCCATGTGTCCTTGAGCTCAAGCATGATATCAGCTAACAGCAATGTGCCCCAATAGTGCTTGATGTCAAAGACAGACCACTCTGGACAACATAGATTATACTGTTCGTGTTTTTTTCCTGATTGGGTTTAAAAAGCAAGGATAAGCCTCCCAGCAGTCTTGAAACTACTAGTCCTTTAGGAAGAATGTAAAGGTCAAATTCAAGGCAGATCAAGCTGCATTTACTTGAAACTTCCATGCATATATTTCCCATAAAACTTGTCCTCGTTAGGTTCACCACATAGCACACGAATAATAAAACATTGAACAAAATTATATACACTCAAAAGCATTACATTTGCATTATCAAAAGAAGTTTGCCTGGCCTTTTCTATGTGGTAAATTGACGACTCTAAATTAGCATTTGGTGTGAATGGCTCTCTGCCTTGTAGTTGACAGATGATCAACCCAGTAGACAAGTGTGCAGGCTGAATCCATGTTTACTTTTGCATACAAATCGAAAGCTTCAGTATTTATAGATAATAATCTTATTTATAGTCAGTGCATCGAGTTGGTGGGTGGGGTTCTCTTTCCTAGGGGGAGCTTGGCAAAATTGAGAAGCACTGATCTATACCCATCCACCAATTTTCTATACAATTTACCCTGTCTGTAAAACTGTAACAAAAGGCAGACTGAACCCTGGACTGGTTGCCAGGAGCTCACAGGATATAGAAATATCTAATGATTGAAAAGCTTGACAATGTTCAAGTCTCAATTATTGTATGTTAAATTTATGTAACTATTAGTTGGCTGCTTGTACATTTAAACTTCATGTGCTGGTCTGGCATTAATTCTGTGTGTCCACTTGTTAAATTTGCCACTAAAGTGAGCAGAAGACTATTCCAAATTTCCTCCAGCATCACACATACAAGAACAGTTGAGGCTCTATTCAACCCAAATGGCATGACAAATGCTGATGACTAATGATAAAATAGACTCACAGACATGCAGCACCTGCTTAACAGGAGAGCCAAACTGGTGTCAGCAGCGCCAGTGATTTTTAGCTGGCATGTGACTTCTCAATGAAAATAAAGCAGAGTTGTAAAGTTTGAATGTGAAAAACAGTCAGCCACTGTGGTGCAAACATATCAAAATATTATGAAGATTTTTGTTTTAAATGTACTTTTGTTAAATGTATTTGCCATGTATTTTTGTTTTATAGAGAAATATTTATACATACAAAAACACACACACACACCATTATCACACACAAGTCTTGCTCAAAATGAGGTCTGCGCAAGAGTGGAGTGTGGAGGGTTCTTTCTTTTCCTTTTCGTACTTTCACAGACAAGTGTAGTTAAAAATGGCCGTTTTTGGCATTGTCCGTGGAAACAAACAACTTGCTTCCCAGCCAATTGAAATGCCCTCACATATTCTTTCGAAAAACGGCATGCGGGAGACACGCAGTCTTTGACATTGCAGAGGCAGAAACTGACTTGTTGGAATTGTTGGGGTATCGGCCCCCTCAGAAGACAGCCCTTCTTCTTTGATTTTTGTCTTTTTGGTGATGCACACAATTTTTTTTTCACCATGGATCTCGGAGATATCATTGTAGCGTATCCCAACGGGCCTTGTCGTCAGTCTCTCCATCTATTATGTTGTAATGTAATATATATAATATATTGTTAATATAAATCATAAATGTATTGTATGTTTTGCGTACGGTTCGAGCTTGTTTAGTCAAAATTTCATACCATGTACTTGTGCAGGTGTAATGATGATAAAGGCTATTCATCCATCCATCTATGTACAGTACATGAACATGTATCAAAAACAGACACCAAAGAACCCCTGCAGATGACCAACATGTGCGATGTACGTTTATAATAAACTGCAAGCGGACCTCCAAGGGCGATCATTGATCATCGCAATGAAGTGGGCACATAGAGACAGCCTTCCAAGCCAATTGTTCATGTCTGCGTGTGAACACTTCCACAACTCCTATAGCCAAGGAGGGTAATTTGATACATTCAAAGAGCCGATTTTTCCAACGATTCATTGGGTTCGATGCACGCTTTTGTCATATTTGTGGATTAAATATTTACATCTACCACACATAGCCGTGGAGCTTGGAATCTGCCATCAAAATCATGTTAAAACGTAAACCTGCTTTACAGTTAGTATAAAGTTTAGTCTGATTTCAGCCACAAAATTGTCAAGTGTTGGAAACACGTCAAAAGAAAACACCCTTATACTGTCGAATTGCCCAGCATAACACAGCATGGTCTGCCTGATTCCCAAGAATGCTAAACTAGACCTGCGCTGGCAAGAAAATCAAGATTCACCAGTTTATACGCCCACACTCATATGCACTGTCTACTAAAATAAAACCCATAGTGTGTTAACTTGTGTTCCAATGTGATTTTTGTTTTTGCATGAAGAAGTTAACATAGTCTGCTTCTTAAATTCTAAACTGAGTCTTATACAGAGAAGCTCTAACACATGTTGCAACAGCTTTTAATACCTCTATTTAATTATAATGTCATGATGTGATAATGAGCACTGTCAGTCCTATGATTCAGACTTGTGCTGCTTGTCATTAACCTTGGCGGCTAATGATGTACTTGTGACATGTAAAGATAAATATACATGAAGAAACTAAGCATTTCTTGTTATTATTTGTCAACATTCACAGCGTGTCTTAGTGTGTTTGTGCATATGATGTTCATCTTGGTGTGCCCAGCAATTTGCTGGCCACCAGTTCAGGTTGTACCCCAACTACTGCTCGAAGACAGCTGGGATATGGCTGCGATCCTTGTGAGGATAAGCGGCTTGGATGGATGGATGATATATATAGCTGCTTTGAAGATACTCATTGTGATTGATATCGGATTAGGACAACCAATAGGGCTATTTGTTGGAAAAAGTACAACTAAGGTTACACTGCATCTTGTAATAATGGTAGACAGGGTGACCTCAAGCCATCCATCATTAAATGTAAGCAGATATTGTACTTTGGTATTGTATTAAGCAGTGTGGATTCTTGATGTGTCAAGAAAACACAGGAAACATATAATATTTCCATTCTAAAGTCACGTCAAAATTGAATAAATGTATAAGGAATCTGTTGACATCCTCAGCTGTGCCCTTTTGTACCACTAAATGTGCATCAATACTGAAGAAAAAGAACAAGAATACATTACACAGTACGGGCACATTAACCTCTTCAACTATCCATTACATTGGAAACAAGCGTTTAATCTTAAATCAAAGTTCACAATTTCCATTTCGTAGAACATTCAATATTCATAAGAGAATGTATTTTTTCCCGCCACATGAATAATCATGAGAATGCAAGATTTCACAAAAACACAGATAGCTGTCACATTGTGGAGGGAGAAAGAAAGAAAGAAAGAAAGAAAGAAAGAAAGAAAGAAAGAAAGAAAGAAAGAAAGAAAGAAAGAAAGAAAGAAAGAAAGAAAGAAAGAAAGAAAGAAAGAAAGAAAGAAAGAAAGAAAGAAAGAAAGAAAGAGACAGACAGACAGACAGACAGACAGACAGAAACCAAGAATTAAGTGCAGCCAGTTCACCCATAGATGAAGTCTTTTACTCAATTCGCATAAATGTAAACTTAATTTGATACTCACAAGCTGATGAACTGATCTATTTTGCCAAATACGTACCTACATTAGCCTGCAAAAATGCTGTAAAATAAACGATCTACTGTCATCTAGTGGACGCAAGCATAAACTCTAATGTACTCTTCCCTAGTTTGCTAAAGCCTATCCTTGGTTGATTGGGCAAGAGAACGCTTGTCGGGACTTTATTGACGAATGTAAAAAGAGAATTTTCCTTTCTTGCGACAGTTTTTTTTTCAGGGATTGAGATCAATTATATATTGATTTTTAAATATGCAGGTAATGTTAATAACTTTGTGTAACAGTACCAAGGAGTCTAAAAATGCGTATCTATATGTACCCGGGTGTTAATGGCAGATAAAAACGCTGATATCAATTACTTCCTCCCTGCACTCCCCCGCCCCCCGCTTCCCGGTTGTGGGAGTGGCCACGAAGGTGGCCAGAGGTGAATGAGGAGGTAAGATCCACTCATAGCTCCGCCCCTGCATATTTACGACTCTGTAGAGACGCCTCTGGTCCCGCTCAGACTCTTGCCTGTTGTCGTCCGAGCGTCTGCCATTGGTGTATACGCGTCGAGGCACAATAAAATTATTTTGCTGTAGTGGACTGAAGTTTCACTCGGACATGCACAACATTTCCCAGGGTGCACTTTCCTGTGACACAGCAGCGCCCCATTGGCTCCCAAAGACGACGCCCTTTGCTCTTCCGTCCTAGTTTACAGGCGTGTTTATCTCTTCGAAACGTTTACGATAGAGTTCTGTCAACAGATGGGTACAACAGAAAAATAACACCATGGCTTCTAACCTGCGCTGTGGTTTGCAGGAGACACACAGGAGTGTGAGATGTGTCAGAAAACTCTTGTCTCAGAGCCTGAGTGGAGCTCATCGGAGACCTTTTTCTAGTGCAACTCACAAGAAGAACGAACTTAAATTTGGGGATTCCACTTCAGCTTCCGCCGACTTGAACACATCTGCGAAAACCTTGATAAGACAGGTAATTGTTTTACTAGTTTATCTTTATAGTTAACCTTTATTTATTTATTGCAATTTCTGGCGTAAATGGAACTGAAAACGTTTGAGATGTGTGGGGCAGCATATTGGTCGTCTTCCAGCTGAGATGCTGTGGGTTCGATCCCCCGACCATCAAGACCATGTCGAAGTGTTCTTGAGCAAGACACTGAACCCCCATTTGCTCCTGATGCTGCGTCATCAGTAGGTAAATGACTAGTTAAAGCGCTTTGAGTACCTAAGGTAGAAAAGCGTTATATAAGTGAAAGTATATTTACCATTAAATCAGTTTAAGCATAAGTAACACTATGTCTAGTTAAGGTTAATATAAGTTCATAAATATATAAATACTGTATAGCGGTAGTTATTTTTTGTTTTTTAAATCAGTTTTAATTTAAACAAAACACTATCCAACAGTTTGAAATAGATGAGTTACTAACATACCAATACATGCACTATATTAATATAGCCTGTATTTGATTGTTTAGAAATGCCCATTCATCCATTTTTTGAGCCACTAATCCCCATAGGGTTCGCAGGCTTACTGGCGCCTATCTCAGCTGTCTTCGGGCAGTGGGCGGGGGACACCCTGAACTGGAGCGAACCCACGTGGGCTCGGGGAGAACATGCAAACTCCACACAGGAAGGATGGAGCTGGGTGGATTTGAACTGGAACCTTTGAACCATGAGGCGGACGTGCTATTCACTGCGCCACTGAGCCACCTGCCGAGTTTAGAAATGATTATTTATGAATATACATCCACACAAGAAGACAAACCACTTCCTTCAAAATATTGTGTAATTGCTGAGTTGTGGACACTGACCTGGAACAACAAAACTTAAAAGGAGAATGCTGATGAATTTGTCCGTATCATTGTGTATCATAGCAACCCATGGGAATTTGCTTCCTGAAGACTCAGAGCAATATTCTGTGATCTTTCAGTTCTGCCAAGTGATTGTTGTCCTGCCATTAATTTTATTTTCTTTTTTTTCTTTTTTTTTAATTTTGTTTTGTTTATATTTAAGTCTATTGCAGAAAATTATAATACTTTGGAGCCATTAGATTTTAATTGTGGAAAAAAAACTCCACCAAATTTCTTACTGTACTCAAGTCTTTCTGAACAAGCTAAGCATTCCACCTAGAAGTTGAAGAAAAAAAAATCATAGACTCAGCATTTACACAATAGCAACCAGTTTACTTCCTTTTGATTGGGAAACTGTTCTTGGTATAACTACAGAATCCATTATTATACTAGTCAAAGTGGAACTTATTTTATTGAAAGCTTGTCTTTGTTCTACCCGAACTGACTGACTCAACATTTGATGTTAATTATTTGTGCAACCCATGAGAATTTGCTTCCTGAAGACACAGAGCAATATTATCTGATCTTGCAGCTCTATCAAGAAATAGCTATCCTGCCATTAATTTTCCTTTTTTGTTGAATTTTGTTTAGTTTATATTTAACTCTATTGCAGAAAATTATATTTTGGAGCCATTCAATTTTAACAATGGGAAATATAACTGCACCTACTGTACTTGAGTTGTTCTGAACAAGCCAAGCAATAGCACCTTGAACTTGAAAAAAATAAATCCTAGACTCAGCATTTCCACACTAGCAACCACACTTTATTTCCTGTTGATTGAGCAACTACAGAATCTATTACTGTACTAGTCAAAGTGGAACTCGAAAGTTTGTCTTTGTTCTACCCGAACTAACAGACTCAACATTTGGTGTAAATTATTTGTGCTTTTGAAAAGTACTAAAGTAGTCAACAAAGGAGAAATAGTCCAAAGTTCTGGGATTTAGTATAGCGTGTGTGGCACCAAGTCTTGTGCTTTCGTTTACACTCAGCACAGCAGCATAACTATTGGCAGGCAAAGGTCATAATCCTTCCATGACCATGCAGTGCTGCAATGTGGCTCTCATGGGAAGCCTCTTCACTAAGTTTAAATGATTAGCCAGCTTTTTAGCTCACAAGCTGTCATAAGTACATTGGACAATTTTAGTTTCAGAAAGCCGTATCATTGTTTTATGTTTTTTTTTCTGTAGATACCATAGGACTAGGAGTAAAGCAAAACATCAAAGACATTGTTAGCAATCGAGTACAATATAGTGTTTGTTAAATTCACAAAACAGTATAAAAGGAATACAGTTAAGTTAATATAGTTTAATTATGAATTAATTTAGAGTTTAGAATAAATATTGAGGTGGTTTAACCATAGAAAAGTACGGAATGTGTTAACATGTGACCCATCATCTCACTTTCTCCAGGAGAAGCTCAAGGATCACAACATTCCCTTTTCATCCTTCTTGATGGACAACTTTGGCCGGAGACACAATTACTTACGCATCTCCTTGACTGAAAAATGCAACCTGCGCTGTAAGTTGACCTGTCATGTCTGTTAAAGTTGACATCTTTCTGACATTTGAGTTACTATTTCAATTTACCGGTACTTAATTGCTGAGATAGGTGCTAATTTAAGAAAAAAAAAGAAAAGAAAAAGAAATTAACTGTAAATGAACTTCATAAAAGGTTAACTGAAAGAAATGTTGAGGAAAATAGTATCTTGTTAAGTACGTTTTTGATTCCAAAGAAAAAAATCTGGATTTCTAATACATCAATTCAGATAAACAACTGAATTAACCGTTCATAGAAGTTGAAAACATTTCAACCAAATAACTTAGAGCAAGCTCGTTGTATCCATCCATCCATCCACCCGCCGGTCTGTCTGACCGTCCATTCATCCACCCACCCATCCATCTGTCCGTCCCTCCGTCCATCTTCTATAGCTGCTTATCCACATGAGCGTTATTAGTACACAAAGGCACTGCCACCGTTTATTATGTTTAAAATTGTTATAATTGTAATTGTTACAATTGTTTTTAATGGGTACTCAAATTGTACTGATAAACTGTGAATTACGGTGTCCCTGAAGTGCAAATCACACAAACAAAAAAACTAAGCAAAAAAAAAGCTAATTGCAAACAAGAAAACTAAAACACCTTACAAGAACACCACACAAGAAAAAAGAAGAAAACAAGAGAAGCAACCAGGAAAAGGCGCAATGATAAAAGATGCAAACAAGAAAAAAGACACAAACAAGAAGAAAAAAGCAAACACCAAAAAAAGGTGAAAACAAGCGGCTTAATCTCATCCATGCCAAACCCTTCAGGGGGTTCATGCCCTACTGGCCTACACAGTAAAAAGATCCCAACGTATCTCAGGCTACACAGTCAACCCTCCATTTTTGTGTTTGTTGTGGTCATTTTCAGGTCAGTACTGTATGCCAGAGGAGGGCGTCAAGCTGACACCGCGAGGCCAACTTCTCTCCACGACAGAAATACTGACCCTCGCTCGTCTTTTTGTCAAAGAGGGCGTGGAGAAGATTCGTCTCACCGGAGGAGAGCCCCTCATAAGACCGGATGTGTTGGATATCATTGGTAAAACACATTGAGAACTTGACGTAATTGGAGGCACATTCCTGTGTGACATTCACCGATGAAACATGTGATCCATTCTGTGAAGAAATATGCAGCAAGGGGAACTGATTCGATACAACACATCTTCTTTGTCTAATGTATCACAAATTAATGGCGTGAGTTAGTGTGGAGGCTGCATGGGTCACAGAGCTTTGTCTGACTTTAAAGCATTACAGAGTTTAATGAGGTGGGCAAATACGGAAAGTGGAGCATAGAATCACAACATTCACCATCAAGGCAACTATGTAGTCATCTGTATTTGGATGATGTCATGGAGCATGTTGTGGAATTTTTTTAAGGATTTAGATAAGATCAGTAAAATAGTCTTGAAAAGAAATTGCCTTTTTTTAGTTCTATTTATTTGAAGCTTCTGTAAGAGTGTGAAAAGACAAATAAGAAACATTTCTCTGTTCAACTTGCTTATCCGTCAGCAGAGTAGAACTAATCACAAGGAAGGAAGCAAAAACTACACACTATAATATGTCCGTGTTGAAGTCACTTATCTGTCAAGGTCATTTCGTTTTCGCCACACAAATAGCTCTTATGTAAATTAAATGAAAGGGTCTTTGTACTAACAAAACCAGGTGGTCAGCCAACAACAACATGTTATTCTAATACGGGCCGAACACTTATTTTTCATTACAAGCGTTATGTTGTCTCAAAGACTTGTCCGCTTATTCTGTTGGCTAAAGTGTTGCAAAAGGCATTACACAATGATTCACTTTTAAAGCTTGTCCAGTACTGTACTGCTAAACACTATTGCAGGAAGTCAATGAGACATAGCTCTAGTATTTTGTATAAGTGCCAGATCAAGAAGGTTGATAACAACTATGTTTTATGCTCCAGAGCATTCAAAACTAATCAACCATTACTGATATTTGCTTATCACTGTTGATACTGATACCAAACATGAATCCTTTACTTATTTGTATTCTTTTTTTTTTTCAAGTGTTTGGCTAAAGGTTTGTCTAAAACTGGCTGGTGCTAAATGAATTAAGTATTAAAGTAATAAATCACCTTATTAATACAGTAAACGATTTCTTTAAATAATTTGCCAAATACGTTAAGTAATCGATTACGTTAGATTTTTCATTCTTTTGATACAGGCCATTTTTTGACCTTTTCTTAGACAAGGGTTAGGGTAAAAAATATCAGTTAAATACTATACTTTTCAACTTTTCATCACTCTCATCATGCCATTTTGTACAAAAATGTAACTAAACATAATGTAATATAATCATAGCCTAGATCACATTATATAAATTGATCACATAATGTACATTTTGGGGCAAAAGGATGAAATGTTTAAGTACACTTTCTGCTGATGCTCTGGCAGGACTGTTTCTATGAAATATATGTGTCCATGGAGTACGCATTTGCCTTTGGAGGACCTTAAATCATCGTTAATCAAAAGTATGTAGTAATAATATATGTCATGGTTTGCATTCTGTTTTTAGTTAAGTTTACTGTAAAAACACAAAAGCAAAATGTGGGGAAAATGCGACCTTAAATTGTTCACATGGTACCAAGTACCACTTTGCCGGCTGTTAAAT
>NW_028283537.1:10000-11193 GCF_059441005.1 Hippichthys cyanospilos
GCTTCTCCAGTCCGTGTTCGTGTTTCATAAGCGGCCCCCCCCCCTTCCGGAGCGAGGCCGCGGCGAGCGGCAAAGCCGCCCGCTTCTCCAGTCCGTGTTCGTGTTTCACATTGCCGGGGAGCCAGGCACTCATTTGTGACAAAAGTGGCACTCTGTCATATTTTCAGAAAAGTGGGACTTTGCCATATTTTCGAAAAAGTGGGACTTTGTCATATTTTCGAAAAGTGGGACTTTGTCATATTTTCGAAAAAGTGGGACTTTGTCATATTTTCGGCTCCAAAAGCTCTTAAAATGCTGTTCCCTATATATGTGCCGATAGTGTTTTGGAGATCTGGGTCAAACCTCCGCATCTTTTTGGTTTGAGGGTAGAGGTGGGGGGTCAACGCAAAAGATGCGGGCACTTAGTCATTTTTTCGGTTGGGCGACCAGGGGCGCTGTTGGCACTTTGTCATTTTTTCGGCTGGGCGACCAGGGGCGCCGTTTGCACTTAGTCATTTTTAAGGCTGGGCGACCAGGGGCGTTGAGTGTTTGGGCGACCAGGGGCGCCGTTGGCACTTAGTCATTTTTTCGGCTGGGCGACCAGGGGCGTTGAGTGTTTGGGCGACCAGGGGCGCTGTTTGCACTTAGTCATTTTTTCGGCTGGGCGACCAGGGGCGTTTGTTTGCTGGGCGACCAGGGGCATTTTTGACACTTTGCCGTTTTTATGGATGGGCGACCAGGGGCGTTTGTTTGCTGGGCGACCAGGGGCATTTTTGACACTTTGCCGTTTTTATGGATGGGCGACCAGGGGCGTTTGTTTGCTGGGCGACCAGGGGCATTTTTGACACTTTGCCGTTTTTATGGATGGGCGACCAGGGGCGTTTGTTTGCTGGGCGACCAGGGGCATTTTTGACACTTTGCCGTTTTTATGGATGGGCGACCAGGGGCGTTTGTTTGCTGGGCGACCAGGGGCATTTTTGACACTTTGCCGTTTTTATGGATGGGCGACCAGGGGCGTTTGTTTGCTGGGCGACCAGGGGCATTTTTGACACTTTGCCGTTTTTATGGATGGGCGACCAGGGGCGTTTGTTTGCTGGGCGACCAGGGGCATTTTTGACACTTTGCCGTTTTTATGGATGGGCGACCAGGGGCGTTTGTTTGCTGGGCGACCAGGGGCATTTTTGACACTTTGCCGTTTTTATGGATGGGCGACC
>NW_028283538.1:0-8786 GCF_059441005.1 Hippichthys cyanospilos
AAATATAAGGAATATGCAGCTGTAATTAGGGTCCCCGAACCCGTTAAGATAATAGTCCAGGGGGATCAGTTAAATACTGAGGAGATAATTGTTAGTTCACCTATTAGGTTGGGTAGGGGTGGTAGAGCTAAGTTTGCTAAACTAAGCATAAATCATCAGGTTGACATTAATGGTAAAATAATTTGTATACCTCGAGCTAATACCATAGTACGTGAGTGAGTTCGTTCATAGTTTGTGTTAGCTAAACAAAATAATGCTGATGAAGTAAGTCCGTGAGCGATCATTAGAATTAATGCTCCTACAAAACCCCAAGGCGTTTGGATTAAAATACCTGCCACAACAAGTCCTATGTGGCTCACTGATGAGTAAGCAATTAAAGCTTTTAAGTCTGTTTGCCGCAAACAGATGGATGCTGTCATAATAATGCCTCATAATGCAAGGATGATAAAAGGATAGCTCAGTTCTTTAGTTAAAGGTTCCAAGACAGTTAGTAGACGTATCATCCCATAACCCCCTAATTTTAAAAGTACTGCAGCTAGGATCATTGAGCCTGCAATTGGGGCTTCGACGTGAGCTTTAGGTAATCAAAGGTGCACACTATAAAGTGGTATTTTTACTAGAAAAGCTACTAAGCATGCTGCTCATCACACTTTGTCTGCAAAAGAGTGTAAAGCTACGTTTTTGTTAAATTGAGAGATAATTAATGATAGAGAGCCTATGTCATTGTTTAGTAGTAGAAGTGCTACTAATAAGGGCAATGAGCCGGCCAGTGTGTAAAACAGAAAGTAAGTGCCCGCGTTTAATCGTTCTGCTTGATTTCCTCAGCGGGTGATAATTAGTAGCGTGGGGATTAGGGTTGCCTCGAATATTACGTAAAACATAATCAGCTCAGTAGCAGTAAAAGCCATAATCAAAAATAGCTGAAGTACTGTGAACAGGGTAATGTATGCTCGTTGCCGGTTAACTGGGCTGGTGCTGTCATGGTTTTGGCTAGCAAGAATTATGAGGGGGAGAAGCCAGCATGATAAGACTAAAAAAGGAGAAGATAATGGATCTGTGGCTATAAATAAATTTAAAGTTGATCATCCTGTTTCTGCCGGTCAATTGATTCAGTATAGGCTTAATAGTGCGATTGCTAGGCTGTTAAGGAGGGCTGTAGGTCAGAGTCATTTAGGAGGGGATAATCAAATTGTGGGAATTATCAACAATGTAGGCAATAAAATTTTTAGCATTGTAAAATATTTAATGTTTTAAGATTATCGGTGCCGTGAGTTCGGGAGGTGGCGACTAAAAGGGCTAACCCAGCGCTTGCTTCACATGCTGAAAAAGCTAATAATAATATGGGTGATGGGGAGTAAGCAGTCGAGTTTAGTTGCAGTGTTCATATTGAAAGGGCTACATATAAGCATAATATTATACCCTCTAGACATAAAAGTGCGGAGAGTAGATGTTTACGGTGGAATGCTAATCCTGTTAGGCCCAAGGCAAAACTAGATGAGAAAGCAAAATGTACAGGGGTCATTTGATGATCATGGAGTTTAACCATGTGTTTTTGAGCCGAAATCAAATGTTTTAATTAGACTAATCATCTATTCTGCTCACTCTAGGCCTCCTTGAATTCATTCATAAATTAACCCTAAGGTAAGCAAGATTAGTACTGAAGAGGTCCAAAAAAATGTTATAGTAGGATTTATAAGTTGAATTCCCCAAGGAAGGGGGAGAAGGAGGGCAATTTCTAAATCAAATAATAAAAACAAAATAGCTACTAGAAAAAATCGTAAGGAAAAAGGAAGTCGGGCTGATCCTAGAGGGTCAAATCCGCACTCGTATGGCGATAATTTTTCTGGGTCTAGGTTTATTTGTGGTAATCAAAAAGAAATTGTTATTAGTAGCGTTGAAATTAAAATAGTAATTAATAAAATTAAAAGGAGGATGTTCATTATCTTTTCTTGGTTTTTAACCAAGATCAAATGATTGGAAGTCATTTATAATATTTATACTAAAAAGATTAAGATCCTCATCAGTAGATTGAAATATATAGGAAAAGCCAGACTACATCGACGAAGTGTCAGTATCATGCAGCTGCTTCAAAACCAAAGTGGTGTTCTAATGTGAAGTGGTATTGAATTTGACGGATCAGGCAGACTAATAAAAATGTTGATCCAATGATTACATGTAAGCCGTGGAAACCGGTTGCTACGAAAAAAGTTGATCCATAGACACCATCAGCGATTGTAAATGGGGCTTCATAATATTCTATGGCTTGAAGAATTGTGAAATAGAATCCTAATAGGATTGTTAAGGTAAGAGATTGAATTGCTTGCTTTCGCTGTCCTTCTATAATGCTGTGGTGGGCTCAGGTTACAGTTACGCCTGATGCTAGTAAAACTGCTGTATTCAATAGGGGAACTTCAAAGGGGTCAAGGGCTTGAATACCTGAGGGGGGTCAGCAGCCCCCTAATTCAGGGGTTGGAGCTAAACTAGCGTGGTAAAATGCCCAGAAGAATCCTAAAAAGAAAAATACTTCTGAGGTAATAAAAAGAATTATTCCATATCGTAATCCCTTTTGCACAGGGGGTGTGTGATGACCTTGAAATGTCCCCTCTCGAATAATATCTCGTCATCATTGTAGTATCGTCAATATTAATAGAACTAAACCTAATGTTATTAAGGTGGTAGAGTTAAAGTGGAATCATATGGCAAGTCCTGATGTTATAAGGAGGGCTCCGATTGCACCTGTAAGAGGTCAAGGGCTTGGGTCAACTATATGATATGCATGTGCTTGGTGGGCCATTAGATGTTTTCTTGTAAGTAAAGAGTTAATAGTAGTACAAAAACGTACGCTTGAATTATAGCCACTGCTACTTCCAATAATGTAAGTAAAAAAAGAAGTATGGTTGTAAGCATAGCTACTGCAGGCATTACGGATAAAAGTACGAATGCAGCGGTAGCAATTAGTTGAATTAATAAATGACCTGCCGTAAGATTGGCTGTGAGTCGAACACCTAATGCTAAGGGGCGGATAAAAAGGCTAATTGTTTCAATGATGATTAGTATTGGAATTAATGGTGTTGGAGTTCCTTCCGGAAGAAGATGTCCTAAAGAGTGGGTGGGTTGATTTCGTATACCAATAATCACGGTGGTTAACCATAAAGGAACAGCTAATCCTATATTCAATGAAAGTTGAGTAGTGGGTGTAAAAGTATAGGGCAGAAGACCTAGTATATTAAGTGTAATTAAAAAAATCATTAAAGATGTAAAAATAAGGGCTCATTTATGCCCTGCTATGTTAATAGGAAGAAGAAGTTGACGAGTAAATTGATTAACAAACCAGTTTTGTAAGGTAATTAAGCGGTTGCTTGTTCAACGGTTTGAGGGGGCAGGGAGTATAATTCAAGGGAGTGTTAAAGCTAGGAGAATTAGGGGTACTCCTATTAGTTCGGGGCTTATAAATTGATCAAAAAAGCTTAATGTCATGTTCAGTTTCAGGATGAAGATTGTAGTTGTTTAGTACTTTGTAAGTTAGGTTCATTAACAGATTGGTGTGCTATGACTTTGGGGGGAATGATCACTGTAAAAACTATTCAAGTTAGAATTAGAATTGCTAGTCAAGGGGCTGGGTTTAATTGGGGCATATCACTAAGGGTGGTTGGTAATCACCAATCTTTAGCTTAAAAGGCTAATGCTATAAATCCATTTTAGCTTCTTAGTGAGGCATCTTCAAGCATTAAAGAGGATCAGTTTTCAAAGTGTTCTAATGGTACTGCCTCTACTACAATTGGTATAAAGCTGTGGTTAGCTCCGCAGATTTCTGAGCATTGGCCATAAAATACGCCTGGTCGTGATGTTGTGAAAGCTGTTTGATTAAGCCGGCCGGGGACAGCGTCTATTTTTACTCCTAACGAAGGAACTGTTCATGAATGCAATACATCTTCTGCGGACACTAAGATCCGAATGGGAGATTCCAATGGGATGACCATACGGTGGTCTGCTTCTAGCAGTCGGAATTGTCCAGGTGTTAGGTCTTGAGTGGGGACTATATAAGAATCAAATCCTAAGTCTTCGTAATCTGTATATTCGTAGCTTCAATATCATTGATGACCCACAGCTTTAATGGTAAGGTGGGGGTTATTAATTTCATCTATTAAATAAAGAATTCGGAGGGAAGGTAATGCAATTATAATTAAGATGATGGCTGGGAGTACTGTCCAGATAATTTCAATCTCTTGGGAATCAAGAAGAAACTTATTTGTTAGCTTGGTAGTAACTATAGCTACAATAATGTACAGGACTAAAGTACTAATTAAAAAAACAATTATTAAGGCGTGGTCATGGAAGTGTAAAAGTTCTTCCATGACAGGTGATGCTGCATCTTGAAAACCTAATTGTGATGGGTGGGCCATTATGTTAAGATGTGTGAGGTTCTAACTCACGACTCTGCCTTGACAAAGCAGTATAATACTTTACTAACATCTCATGAAGAAAGTGGCAGAGTGGTTATGTGAGTGGCTTGAAACCATTACATGGGGGTTCAATTCCCTCCTTTCTCGTTAGTACTTGGAGACTTGCACGAAAGCGGGCTCTTCAAATGTGTGGTAAGGGGGAGGACACCCGTGAAGCCATTCAACGTTAGTTGAGGTTAGTTGAACTAAAATAACCTCTCGTTTAGCTGAAAAAGCTTCTCAAATAATAAATAAAAGCATAATAACTGCAATTAAAGAAATTAGGGATCCAATGGATGAGACGGAGTTTCATAATGCATATGCATCGGGGTAGTCTGAGTATCGTCGAGGTATTCCTGCTAAACCTAAGAAGTGTTGTGGGAAAAATGTTAAGTTCACCCCTGTGAATATTACGCCAAAATGAATCTTTGCTCATGTATCATGAAGAGTGTATCCTGTAAATAGTGGAAATCAGTGTACGAACCCTGCCATGATGGCAAACACTGCTCCTATAGATAAGACATAATGGAAATGAGCTACTACATAGTATGTGTCGTGTAATACGATATCGAGGGAGGAATTAGCTAGAACAATTCCGGTTAGTCCTCCCACTGTAAAGAGGAAAATAAACCCCAGGGCTCAGAAAAGGGGGGTTTCTCATTTAATAGCTCCTCCGTGTAAGGTAGCTAATCAGCTAAATACTTTAACGCCTGTAGGGATAGCAATGATTATGGTAGCGGAGGTGAAATATGCTCGTGTATCTACGTCCATACCGACTGTAAATATATGATGAGCTCAGACAATAAACCCTAGAAGGCCGATAGCCATTATTGCCCAAACTATACCCATATAACCGAAAGGTTCTTTTTTCCCTGAGTAGTATGCTACAATATGGGAAATTATTCCAAAGCCGGGAAGGATTAAGATGTAAACTTCTGGATGACCAAAAAACCAAAATAAGTGTTGATACAGAATAGGGTCACCCCCTCCCGCAGGGTCAAAGAAAGTTGTATTTAAGTTTCGATCTGTTAATAGCATGGTGATTCCTGCTGCTAAGACGGGAAGTGAAAGTAAAAGTAATACTGCAGTGATTAATACAGCTCAGACAAACAAGGGGGTTTGGTACTGAGAAATCGAAGGGGGTTTTATATTAATAATTGTAGTAATAAAGTTAATAGCTCCTAAAATTGAAGACACACCTGCTAAGTGTAAAGAAAAAATTGTTAGATCAACTGAAGCCCCCGCGTGTGCGAGATTCCCGGCCAATGGGGGATATACAGTCCATCCTGTACCGGCTCCCGCTTCTACACCGGAAGAGGCTAAGAGTAAAAGAAACGAAGGGGGTAGAAGCCAGAAGCTTATATTATTTATTCGAGGAAAAGCTATATCAGGGGCGCCAATTATTAAAGGAATAAGTCAATTACCAAAACCTCCAATTATGATTGGTATAACCATGAAAAAGATTATGACGAAAGCATGAGCAGTGACGATTACATTATAAATTTGATCATCACCTAATAAGGCTCCCGGTTGGCTTAGTTCTGCCCGAATTAATAGGCTTAGTGCGGTTCCTACTATACCGGCCCAGGCACCAAATACCAAATAAAGGGTGCCGATATCTTTATGGTTTGTTGAGAAAAATCAGCGAGTGATTGTCACAGGTATGATGGCTGAGTAAGCGGTGGATTGTAGACCCACATACAGAGGTTTGAGCCCTCTTCATTCCAAGTCCTGAGGTGTTAACATATAAGATTGCAAATCTTAAGTAGCAGGATAAACGCCTGCCGGGACTTTCCCCGCCTTTTTTCTCCCGGAAGGCGGGGAAAGTAGGTAGATGCTCACTGGTTTGGGCGCTTAGCTGTTAACTAAGAAGTTGTAGGATCGAGGCCTTCCTGCCTAGTAAGGCTTTAGCTTAATTAAAGTGTCTGTTTTGCATGCAGAAGATGTGGGCTAATATCCTGCAAGTCTTATCAAGGGTTAAAAGATTTTCACTTTTGTCAAGGGCTTTGAAGGCCCACGGTTTAGGGTACTAACCTAAACCCTTAATGGGTGGTGAAGACTATAATAGAGGGTATGATTGGGAGCAAGGAAAGAGAAAGTATTATTATAATGCTTTGGATTAAATTTGAATTCTTAATTTTAAATCGCCAGGGGGTAGTTCCTGAAATACTATTGGGGGAGATGGTAAGTGTAACAGCATACGATAGCCGAAGGTAGAAGTATAGACTTAATAGGGCAGATAAGGCTATGATTGTTGCTAATAAGGGTAGACCTTGTTTGGTTAGCTCTTCTAAAATTATTCATTTAGGTCCAAAACCAGTAAGGGGTGGTAAACCTGCCAAAGAGAGTATAATTAAAGGGGCTAAGGCGGTTAGTGAAGGTGACTTAGTTCAGGAGTTTGCTAATATATTGATAGAGGTTGCTCCATTGACTTTAAATAAGTAGAAGGCAGAAAAGGTTATTAGAATGTAGATAATGAGAGTTATAAAAGTTATTGAAGGGTTAAATTGAAGGATCAAGGCCATTCATCCGATATGGGCAATGGAAGAGTATGCTAGAATTTTACGCAGTTGAGTCTGATTAAGTCCACCTCAACCTCCTACCAGGGTTGATAAAGCTGCCATAAATGTTAAATATGGTATGTTGTAATGGGAAATTTGTATAAGAAGGGTAAAAGGGGCAAGTTTTTGCCAAGTGGCCAGAATGAGCCCTGTGCTGAGTTCTAGTCCTTGAAGTACTTCAGGCATTCAAGTGTGTAAAGGGGCCAGACCAATTTTTAAAGACAGTGCCAATACAACAATTATAAGGGGCAAAGGATGACAAGTATTGGTGATATCCCAGTGTCCGGTTAATCATGCATTTATAGAGCTGGCAAACAAGACTATCGCGGCTGCTGTTGCTTGAATGATAAAGTACTTGGTTGATGCCTCAACTGCTCGGGGGTGATGGCGTTGCGCCATGAGGGGGATAATGGCAAGTGTATTAATCTCTAGGCCTATTCATGCGAGCAGTCAGTGAGAACTTATAAAGGTGATGGTAGTTCCTAGCCCAAGTGCTATTAGAAGAAATGAAAGGATAAAAGGGTTCATTAATAAAGGAAGGACTTTAACCTGCATTTTTGGGGTATGGGCCCAAGAGCTTATTTAGCTGACTTTACTTAGGGAGTAGTGTAGTGGAAGCACTAAGAGTTTTGATCTCTTAAGTAGGGTTCGAATCCCTTCTTTCTAAGGATACGGGAGGACTTTAACCTCCATAATACACTCTATCAAAGTGGTCCTTATATTCAGGCACATATCCTTTAAAATTGAGGGGGGAGACCTGCCGCTGCAATTGGTAGGGATAAGTGCAAAATGACTAGGGCAAGTGTAAGAGGTAAAAAGTTTTTTCATACCAGGTGTATTAATTGGTCATATCGAAATCGGGGATAGGAAGCGCGTACCCAAAGGAAAAGTAGGGACAGAAGGGTGGCTTTTAATATGAGATTAATAGTTGTAAGTTCGGGAAGGGAGGGTAAGTGTAGAGCTCCCAAAAATAGAATTGAAGATAGGGTGTTTATTAGTAAAATATTAGCGTATTCTGCTAGAAAAAATAAAGCAAAAGGTCCTCCTGCATACTCCACATTAAAACCCGATACTAATTCTGATTCTCCCTCCGTAAGGTCGAAGGGTGCCCGATTAGTTTCTGCAAGTGTTGAAATATATCATATAAATGTTAAGGGTCAGGCAGGGATAATCAGTCAGACTGCTTCTTGTGTGGTGTTAAATGCCGTAAGGGTGAAACTTCCGGTAAAGATAATAGAGGCAAGTAAAATTAATCCTAGACTAACTTCGTATGAAATTGTTTGTGCAACAGCCCGTAAAGCTCCAATTAAAGCATATTTTGAGTTTGATGCTCAACCTGAGCCTAAAATTGAGTATACTGCCAAGCTAGAAAGTGCTAGCATAAATAAGATGGTGAGATTAACATTAGCCACTGGGTATGGCATGGGAACGGGGGCTCATAAGACGAGAGCTAGTGTTAGAGCTAGAATAGGTGTAAAAATAAATAGAACAGGGGATGCTGTTGAGGGCTTAACAGGTTCCTTAATAAACAGTTTTACTCCGTCCGCGATAGGTTGAAGGAGACCAAATGGTCCTACAATATTTGGACCTTTACGTAACTGTATGTAGCCCAATACCTTTCGTTCGATTAAAGTAAGGAATGCTACGGCAAGAAGAACTGGGACTATATACATTAAGGGGTTAATAATATACATTAATAGTATGGAAGTCATAGTTAAGGAGAGGACTTGAACCTCTATAAGAAGGGCTTAGGTCTTCTGCACTAACCGGATTCTGCCACCCT